>NC_092294.1:8262830-8460330 GCF_036320965.1 Panulirus ornatus | reverse complement strand
AGGAATAGAGTGAATTGGAACGATGTGGTATACCGGGGTCGACGTGCTGTCAGTGGATTGAACCAGGGCATATGAAGCGTCTGGGGTAAACCATGGAAAGTTTTGTTGGGCCTGGATGTGGGAGGGTACCTGTGGTTTTGGTGTATTATGCACGAAAGCTAGAGACTGAGTGTGAACGAATGTGGCCTTTGTTGTCTTTTCTTAGCGCTACCTCGCGCGCATGCTGGGGGAGGGGGTTGTCATTTCATGTGTGGCGAGGTGGCGACGGGAATGAATAAAGGCAGCAAGTATGAATTATATACATGTGTATATATGCATATGTCTTGTGTATGTATATATATGTATACGTTGAAATGTATAGGTATGTATATGTGCGTGAGTGGACGTGTATGTATATACATGTGTATGTGGGTGGGTTGGGCCATTCTTTCGTCTGTTTTCTTGCGCTACCCCGCTAACGCGGGAGACAGCGACAAAGTATAATAATAATGATAATAATGATAGTGATATGTAGATAGATAGAGATAGATAGATAGATACATATTGATATATAGATAAAGACATGATACATATGATATAAGAATGTTAGAGACGGGACAGCACGGGTGTAACACACACACACACACACACACACAAGGAATCATTAGCCAGAAAATCAATACGGGCTTGTGAACGTGTAAAAAAGTTTTAATACTTGGCAGTGCTAGCGCTTACCTAATTACACCCGGCCAGTCTCGCTTCACTTGCCAGGTTAAAGAAAAGTCTTCAGAGTGACCGAGTTTTTTTCTTTTTTTTAACAATAATTGAGAAAAAAAGGAGAGAAAATAGACGCGGAACAATATCCCGAAATTTCTCTATTAACGAAGGGCGAAAATCCCGTTAGGAGAACACAAACAGTTGACACTTAGTAGCTGGTGGGAGGTTAGCGGTGTGGGAGTCTAGGAAGAGCAGTGGAGCCTCTTGTAGTGTGACTTTTCAGTGTTGCATCTGAAAGGAAGTTGTTCCAGGAATGATGAGTGTGAGGGACCCCCCGGCCATGGAGCCCGTCACACTGGGTTGATGGTGATGGTGTTTGGTGGGTTGGTTGGTTGGTGGTGATGCTGTTTGGTGGGGTTTGGTTGGCTGGTGGTGATGTTGTTTGATGGATTGGTTGGTTGGTGGTGAGGTGTTTGATGGGTTGGTTGGTTGGTTGTGATGGTGTTTGATGGGGTGGTAGTGGTGGTGTTTGGTGGGTTGGTTGGTTGGTGGTGATGGTATGTGGCGGGGTGGTTGGTGGGTGGTGATGGTATGTGGTGGGGTGGTTGGTTGGGGGTGATGGTATGTGGCGGGGTGGTGGTTGGGGGTGATGGTATGTGGCGGGGTGGTTGGTGGGTGGTGATGGTATGTGGCGGGGTGGTTGGTGGGTGGTGATGGTATGTGGCGGGGTGGTTGGTTGGGGGTGATGGTATGTGGCGGGGTGGTTGGTGGGTGGTGATGGTATGTGGCGGGGTGGTTGGTGGGTGGTGATGGTATGTGGCGGGGTGGTTGGTTGGGGGTGATGGTATGCGGCCGCCACTTTCTCCTCAGCACCCACACCTCTCACCCCACTCCTCCTCCTCCTCTTCCTCTTCTTCTTCCTCCTCATCCTCTCTTATCCACGTCATGTACTTTCTCCGAGGAATCTTTTCTTCACCATAATTATTCGTTGTCACTTTCCCTCATATCACATTCTCCGCCTCTGTCTGGAGTAGTCTTGCTCTACTTCCCTCCGCCCTGATCATGGCTTTGTTATCTCACTGGCTCTAGCTGGGTATAAAACATCAGTGGCTGTGCAACATCAGTAGCTCCTAAGACACCAGTAGCTCTCAAATATCGATCGTAATATCAGTGACACTAGAACATCCCTTTTTTTTTTAAGCTTCAGAGGCTGTGAATCTGGCGCTAGAACATCATTGGCTCCTAAACATCACTTAATAGAACATCATTGGTCTCGGAATATCAGAGTGCCTTGAGGACATTATTGTCTCTAGGACGTCAGTGACTCTAGGAAACCATTGGCTCTAGAACATTAGTGGCTCTAAGACATCAATGGCTCTACAACATCAGTACTAGACTTTGCGTAGATACGAACGCCATTCATTTTGTATTTTAAAAAGTCTATGCTCTTAAGAGGAGAGGGATCACATCACAGTACGGTGAGGTGCCGGCACTACAGTATTACCTGTTGATTAACAATGTTCCACGTACATTATATTCGGAGATTACCAACCTCATCAACACGGGTTAAAAGATCCGAGAGCATTCTATCACATAATCTAAATCTATAATGTTACATTATAGACATATTGTGCTCAAGTGTAACCTATAACTTCGCGGAACGCACCTTGTACGTATGTATTTCGGAGATTACCAACCTCATCAACACGGGTTAAGGATCCGAGAGCATTCTATCACATAATCTAAATCTATAATGTTACATTATAGACATATAATGCTCAAGTGTGCCCTATAACTTCGCGGAACGCACCTTGTACGTATGTATTTCGGAGATTACCAACCTCATCAACACGGGTTAAAAGATCCGAGAGCATTCTATCACATAATCTAAATCTATAATGTTACATTATAGACATATAATGCTCAAGTGTAACCTATAACTTCGCGGAACGCACCTTGTACGTATGTATTTCGGAGATTACCAACCTCATCAACACGGGTTAAGGATCCGAGAGCATTCTATCACATAATCTAAATCTATAATGTTACATTATAGACATATAATGCTCAAGTGTAACCTATAACTTCGCGGAACGCACCTTGTACGTATGTATTTCGTATTGTCATCCTCCTCAAAACTTGTTCCATATTACCGTTCGCCAGAATATTACCCTTTCTCCTGTATTTTCCAAAGCCTCTTTGAATGCCATCATACCCACTTCACACGCCTTTTGTGTACACTTGTATTCCTCTTCTTTCCAATAACTCCCTCTTGCGAAAGTCCATTTTGAGTGTGTTCTCTAACAGTCGTGCATGTTTACGTACACGAAAATCGTCTTTGTTCCTCCTGTATCCAGCTTGAGCCAGAGTACCAATCGACTCACTTCCATGTGACACGTGCAGGTAGCTAGAGGTAAGAGGTTCTCTCTCCTAAGATACTAATACTGCGTCTGATTCCCTCGGTAAACACATCTTCATCCATAACAACGCCACAATTTCATTTTGTCAAGAGCTCACTTAGAGTCACTTGTCATGCAAGATAGTATTTCTCTCTCTCTCTCTCTCTCTCTCTCTCTCTCTCTCTCTCTCTCTCTCTCTCTCTCTCTCTCTCTCTCTCTCTCTCCTCTCTCTCTCTCTCTCTCTCTCTCTCTCTCTCTCTCTCTCTCTCTCTCTCTCTCTCTCTCTCTCTCTCTCTCTCTCTCTCTCTCTCTCTCTCTCTCTCTCTCTCTCTCTCTCTCTCTCTCTCTCTCTCTCTCTCTCTCTCTCTCTCTCTCTCTCTCTCTCTCTCTCTCTCTCTCTCTCTCTCTCTCTCTCTCTCTCTCTCTCTCTCTCTCTCTCTCTCTCTCTCTCTCTCTCTCTCTCTCTCTCTCTCTCTCTCTCTCTCTCTCTCTCTCTCTCTCTCTCTCTCTCTCTCTCTCTCTCTCTCTCTCTCTCTCTCTCTCTCTCTCTCTCTCTCTCTCTCTCTCTCTCTCTCTCTCTCTCTCTCTCTCTCTCTCTCTCTCTCTCTCTCTCTCTCTTTAAAGCCTTATTAATAGTCACCAGTTCTGTCATTGTTGAGGAAGGGCCATCACTCATCCCACCACATTTCTTATGCCAGGACCCATTTCTCCACGTCACAGTTCCCATTCCACACTGCTTATTATCTTGAAACACTTTCATCAGTGTGACAGACATCATCATTTTTATTTCTTTAAAGTACAAAAGCGTTTTACCTGCATGATGGCCACATTTACTCTACTATCCGGTGAGCATGAATGATCCGTATTCAAGGTCAAGGACATTGTCCTTTTGTTTATCATTCGGTATTTCTTATAGCATCATCCTCAGTGCCACAATCTCTCATAAGGGATACAACAGTCCTGGTTCACATCTCTCCTTGGACTTGCCTCATTCCATCTCGCCAGTTAACCCTTTGTGCACAACATCATGAAACCTCTTTTATCTTCCAAGTGTTAATATTACATTCCTTGGCCCGTTCATATACCCAAGTCTCTCGCGACCACAGGCTTCTATCCTTATCATATCACAATTTGCTCACTTGCTTGTGCTCAAGATTATCCCAAGAGGTCATTGCTTTGAATTACTTCTTTGGCTTTTTCCCTTAGGTTTCGTAATTGTAGCAAAATTCAAAGGAACCAGTTGATCACTCTCAGCGTTAGCTGGGACACCAGTATGCAGAGTCAGTGTTCAAGTATTCAACTTGAGTCCCGTGAGACTAGGGACGCCAGCCACAGTGCAGTGTTACCAGTTGTAAGTGTTGGCTTCTCACATGTGGACATTAACGTGATCCACTTTATTATGATTTGTCTTAGAGTTCTCTCCAGGTCCTCATCCTTGATGTATGATCACCTCCTCGTCCTCCTCCTCCTCTTCTTCCTGTCTGTCCCCTCCTCTCTACCTGACTCTCTTCTCCCCCCCTCAACACCCCATGCCTTCCCCCCGTCCTGCCCCAGTTAGTCCCCCAGACGTCCTCCTCCTCCTCTTCTTCCTGTCTGTCCCCTCCTCTCTACCTGACTCTCTTCTCCCCCCCTGAACACCCCATGCCTTCCCCCAGTCCTGCCCCAGTTAGTCCCCCAGAGTGTCCACCGCAAGACACAAAAGGCGACCGAGCAGGGCTGGACATCCTGAGGTTTATGTGTATGAGTGTGTGGGGCAGTCCCTCACGCCGCTCTCCCCTCCTCACTCGCTCACTCACTCCTCTACTCACTCACTCTCACTCACCGTTTATTTATTCTCCCACCCATTCTTTCTTATCCCTTGGTTCACTTTGTTCTTTTTTTTTATGCTTGTCTTTCACATTTTCTACGCGTGCTTCTACATCTGTTACTGTTCCCCTCGTATTTCCCCAGTCCTTCTGTCATGTCATGCCCTAATGCCACCTTCCTTCCCGCCATACTCTTCTGTCATATGCCTTTATGCCACTCTCCACCTCCCCCCCCATCCTTCTGTCATGTCATGCCCTTAAACCACCTCCACCACACACCCAATCCTTCTGTCATGTCATGCTCTGACGCCAACCCCCACACCCCCATCCTCTTGTCATGTCACGGCCCTATGGCACCACCCCACACCCATCTGTCATGTCATGCTCTGACACCATCCCCCCAACCCTTTACCTTCATCCCCTCGTCCTCTCATGGTCTTGCGCCACCTTTCTTCACTCCTCTCGTTCTTCAGATGACGTATAAACTCTGAGAATCATTCTCCTCATCCTCTTCCCTCCTCCCCTCCTCTTCCTTTTCCATCCTCTGCCTCCCCATCTTCCTCTTCCTCTTTCCTCCTCCCCCTCCCCCCTCCCTACCCCTTCCTCCTCTGCTCCCTCCCTTCCTTCCTTTTTCCTCCTCCTCCTCCACCTCCTCCTCCTCCTCCTCCTCCTCCTCCTCCTCCTCCTCTTCATTTGTCCAACATGCTCCCATTCAACTTCCTCCTCCTGTTGTTCTATCGTCGCGTCTCTTTTCATTCGTCGTCTTTTGTGCCGATGATGTTATATGCCTTTACCGTGGGCGGCGCTGTCCTCCCCCATTGTGTCTGCCTGATTTTTGGCTTAATTCCCACGCCTCCTCTTCCTCCGCCTGAACCGCAAGAAACAATAGGCGGCGGTGTGGCAGCGTCCGGTCTGGTAATGGGGGAGCAGCAAGGGAGGGAGGATATAGAATATAGGGGTAGGTAGGTGCAGGAGAAAGGGAGGGATATACTAGGTGATGGGGGGGAGGTTTGTTGAGGAAGGGCAGGGTGGGTGAAGTATTGGTAACAGTAAATGGGAAGGATATAGTGAATGGGGAAGATAGGCGGGAAGAGGAGTGATATACCAGGGACCAGGAGGGGTTGAACGTGGGGTTATAGCAAAGGGAGGTGAAGGTGGGGGAGGATTAAGGAGCAAGTTGTTGACGTTCTAGAGGCGGTGAGGGGGTATTTGATAAAGGAATGGCAGTGAATGCTGAGTATTATTTATAGCTTATATTTGGGGAAGGGGTTCTTACGTAGTAGTGCTTTCCCAGATGTCTCTGTTGGGAAGGGGTGGTGGGGAGAGAGGGGACGGGTGGGTAGTGGGTGTGGATGGGTGGGTGCTGTGGTTCGGGCTCGAAGGCCGTTCGGATTTAGGGTTGGGAGGGTCGGACTGCACTCACGGACCACGTCATGGTCTTCTTCGATAATATTCTTTCTCCTGCACTGCTGATGCAGAGGGATGCAAACGGCAGCGGACCAGTAGGTCCTCTCGAGGTATGTTTGTAATGATTGTAGAGATCAGAGGCAGAGAAGTACCTGGAATCTTTCGCAAAGGCCAAGGCGCAAATAAAGCAATCGCGGTCTTGAAGTTAAGTTTTAACTTTTGTTAAAGGTGTCTGTTGGGTTGCCGTTAACTGCTCTTATGGGTAAATTACTCCATATGTTAATAACCTTGTTGAAAAGAAATTATTCTCCCATATTTGAAGTACTGAATTGTGACCACAAGTTTGAATCCATTACTCCGAGTTGAAGGCGGGCTGATCCAGCCATCAGTAGCTGTCTTGAACAAGTTTTCAATAACTTTTATCGCATCGTCTCTTTATTTTACTTCTTTTTAGGGTGAATAAGTTAGGTCAAGTGGAAAGCTGTCGTAGGATTTGTTTCTAAGTCTGGGAATCATTTTGGTGGTATGTATTCTCTCCATTTTCCCTCTTGTCTTCTCTTCTGAAGTAATGTAACCGTCTTCTCTGAAGTAAGGTAACCAAACCTGAACACTGAATACTGGACAAGTGCCTGCAAAGTGTACCAAATCAGCTAGACTTTGTGCGCTCTTTGGACCTGCAACTCCCAACAGCTTAGTCGATCAACGACCCAGCCCGACAGCTTGGGCTCAGCCCGGGCTGTGGTGGAAGACCTGAAGACTTCACTTGAATGTCCCACCTATAAATCACGGCGTTCTCTTTCTCTCTCTCTAAGGCTTCTGTGCACACGTAAGTTTTCTCCTCATTGGCCTTTTCTTGCTGAACAGCATTTCTACTATAGCCTTTCTCTACGTTACTATACTTTCCATTGTTAGAATGTCTTTGACGTTCCTGAGTCCAGTTCCATCAGATTGAGTGCGTCAGGTTGTTAGACTTTTGCTTTCCATTTGAGACATTTTTGCAGCTTGATTTTGTCTGCGAATATTGTCATATCATAGTCCTTTATCAGTGCCATTGATGTGCATTAGAAAGAGAACGAGTCCCACCTCTGATCCCAGCGGCACACCACTTGTCACGTCCAACCATTCTAGGGTTTGACCATTGGTCACTACTCTTGCCTTCACGGACAGTCAAGCAGTTTGCTCATCACAGCTTCATCTATACCGTGTCAGTTAACTTTTCTCAGCCTCTGGCACAAGCTTCACCTGTAAGGGAGGGATATGTGTCCCTTATGTGACAGTTTCCTACACATTACCCAGAACTCCGACCCCATTTACTATTCATATCCATCTTTCAACCACCTTACCCTCAAGGTATATATTTTTCTTAACCTCGACAATGCAATTGAAGTGCATCTCTGTGTCTTCGTCTTTGTAAATCTCCGTCACTAACCATACTAACGATGTCTTTCTCTCATTAAGCACACTTCATTAACCACCTACCCCCGTCTTCCTCCCGTTAAGTACTCTTCACTAACAACCTTTCTCCTGTCTTCCTCTCGTTAAGCATCCATCACTAACAACCCTTCACTTCTCGTCAGACACCTAACACTAACAACCGTGCCTCTGACTTTCACTCGTTAAGCATTCGTCGTTAACAGCCCTCCACTTGCCTTTCGTTCAGCACCCAGCCCTGACAACCTTCCCCCCTCGTTGACTGTCAGTACCAACAACCATTCCTCGTGTTGGTTCTGAGCAACTCCGACCATTGTTCCTCCAGTCCATTACATCCTTCAAATCTCAATCTCCCTCCCCCATCTACCCACGTTTATTCCCGCTTTGCCCGTACCTGTCCGAAACACCCATAAACAAAGCCATTCATGGGTCATCTCTCGTGGTTGGGGAGGGAGAGAATGGGGCCAGGGCCTCGCTGTATCCTCTGTCTGTCTGTCTGTCTGTCACTGGATAACCAATGATTTGTGACTACTAGTTGCCTGCCCCTCCCCTGTTTGCGTGCGTGCTTTTGTGTGTGGTTGCGTTTTTACGAGCGCCTTTGTGTGTATATGTGTGCAAACGTGTGTTTGGGGGGAGAGTTTTGTTTTTGATAGAGCATTTGTGTGCATATATGTGCAAACGTGTGTGTGTGTGTTTTAAGTGTATTTGTATGTATGTATGTATGTGCAAACGTGTGTGTGTGTGTGTGTATTTTAAGTGTATCTCTGTGTATATAGTTTATACTTTTGTGTATGTGTAATCACCTATTCACACTGTTAGATAAGGGAATTTTTTTCACAGACAGCGTTACAAGACGACCTTTGAGAACCAAAGTCTAAGCTCAGACGACCAAGGAGTCGTTTCTCTAGGGGGAATAGATTAGAGGATCGTTCTTATGGCTCGCTCCTGTGATCCAGTTCTGCCATTGTATGTCACATTGGTTATATGGTGTATGGTGTGGTGGTAGTAGCTTGATGCGGTGTTGGTGCGGGTGCGGTGTTACTGGCCTAATTTAGTGTGTTGGTGCAGATGTGATGTTATTACCTCGTTCCTATGTGATAGTGGTGGTAATGCCATGATGTGATGGTGGTACTGTATCCGTAAGTGATGATAGTAGTGAGTGTGGTGGTAGAGCTGTACTAATATGTATGTGATGGCATGTTGTCTGTTGTGTGTGGTGAGGTGGTTTGGTGTTGAGATGGTGCTCCTTGTACTAAGTGTGGTAGTTTTATTGATGTGACGATGGTGGTGAAAGTGTTAGCAATGTGATGTTCATACTTTTGTGTTGATATTTGGGATGGCTTATTTTTTTTGTATTTATGTGATCGTTACTTTGTTGTGTTGACGTGATGGTGTGCTGATGTTTCTTGTATTGATGGGATGTTTCTGGTTTGTAGTTGTTGACGTCAGCATGTTGCTGTCCTTGTTACTGTTGGTGACGGTGTGTTTACAGGACTGTGTTGTTGCTGACGCTGGTATGTTGTAAGTAGATGATGCTTTGATAGTGGTGGTGGTAGTGTGTTGGCAGTGATAATGGTGATGTCTTGGTAGCTATGGGGACGAGACGCTCTTGCATTGACGGTGAGTAGGTGGATGTGGTGTGGCTTGCGTTGTTCCTGCATTATTTGAAACAAAATATTTGTAGTCGCCTCATCCTCAGAGTGTCCACTGTAGCCACAAGTTTTATCTCTGTGTTCATTACTCTTCCTCCTCCTCCTTCTTATCTTCTCCCTCGCCCCAACCCCCACTTATCGAACCCCCTGCCCCCAGAGTGTGTAAGATAAGACAGGACATTTCCCAAATGGACCACTTGCAGCCGTGTTGTGTCTGAGGCTCCACAAAGGCATGCTGGCCCCTGTGTTTCTGTGGTCATCAGGTCCCTTTGTGTACCAATCAGCAGGCTTCCCTCGCTCCCTCCCTCCCTCCCCCTCTTCCCTGGCTGATGGGGGGGGGGAGTCACGGGTGGGGGGAGAGGTAGGTACATAGGAAGCAAGGGGAGAGAGAGAGAGAGATGGGGGGGAGAGGAACTACTTAATGGGAGGGATGAACCACCAGGAAAGCCAGTACTCATCATCATGGGTACATAAACATATTTGTCAACACATAAATGGACCCTAACAACACACACACACACACACACACACACACACACACACACACACGCCTAAACCCACAAACTCCGCTTGCCAAAGTTTTTTCCAGATATGAACTCTAAACACAAAGAAAAATTTGTTGATTTTAAAGTATCATCAGATATAAACATTAATCATTGAGAGACATTCAGTGTTCAAATGTATATTTTGGTATAAACATTGATCGCAAAGAAACATTCGGTGTTGAAGATTACATGTAAACAGGAGCCGTAAACACAAACAAACATATGGTGCCGAAAAATATAATTTAACAGAAATCGTAAACACAGGCAAACATTCGGTGTTGAAAATTACTGTCTAGAACAGAAGGTGGTCGACATCGAGAAACCTACAGTGTTCAGGATGACCCAGGAAGAGTTGGAGCAGCATAACCCCCAACTTGACACAGTGTCATGTAATATTTAGAGTATGTGGTGGCCCCAGCGCTGGTGTTTTGACAACAGGCAGCTTACCACCTACCATATCTCCCGGCCTGTAAGCGGATTCCACGTATTTATGTAAATCTCGCCGCAGGTGGAAATTTGCTCATCGCATTTATAAAGGTAGAAAAATTTCCATCCATTTGGGGGTATTTTTCGAATTCCTCCACGCATGGATTGATGCTTAATGAAAGTCGTGTTTAATGCCCTCCATGCATTGTGATTATCCTCGTAAATAATATTGACGAATCTGTGCTAAATATGTTCTTATGCTGTAGGGTTTTTGAGGGTTTGAAAAAAAAAAACCATTCTGATTATTACCACCTAGTTTGTGTGTACAGTTCCCCACAGTCACATAGTTTTTTTCATTTTTAAACATGTATATTTTGCATATTGGGGCTTTTCTGTTGTGAGTCTGAGGTAATCCTATAACAGCCAAAGGTGTAAGATATTACAAGACATTGAGATATTTCTTGTGGATGATTTGCTTTATATTTAATCTTCCGTCCCCTTGAAGCCAGCACGTCTGCCACGATGCCCAGCAGCGTAATATGCATACCTACGTGTTGGCTGATGAACTCTCGTGGTGTCTCGTATTGCATCCACTGGTGATGTCACTCACGCACGGCCTGTTCCCTGGTGTCCCTCCCTTGTTGACTTGTGGTGTCTCTCACAACCTGTTACCTGGTGTGTCCTCCCTTGTTGACTTGTGGTGTCTCTCACAACCTGTTACCTGGTATGTCTCCCTTGTTGACTTGTGGTGTCTCTCACAACCTGGTCCCTGGTGTCCCTCCCTTGTTGACTTGTGGTGTCTCTCACAACCTGGTCCCTGGTGTCTCTCCCTTGTTGACTTGTGGTGTCTCTCACAACCTGTTACCTGGTGTGTCTCCCTTGTTGACTTGTGGTGTCTCTCACAACCTGTTACCTGGTGTGTCTCCCTTGTTGACTTGTGGTGTCTCTCACAACCTGGTCCCTGGTGTCTCTCACATGTTGACTGGTGGTGTCTCACGACCCGTTCACTGGTGTCTCATGACCTGTTCACTGGTGTGTCTCACATGTTCACTGGTGGTGTGTCTTACGACCTGCTCGCTGGTGCCTCTAACATTTTCAAAAGTGTATTTTACCTCCATCCTTCAACCTGCTGATCATATCACATCAGGCACACAATAACCGTAGTTAACGTTACCGAAACCCTACTATCAAACTCGGAGATATATGAACATTATAATTATATATATATATATATATATATATATATATATATATATATATATATATAGTTATAGATATATAGATATATAGATAGATAGATAGCATACTTACTCGCTATTTCCCGCGTTAGCGAGGTAGCATTCAAAAAACTCCTCACTTGGCCCGCGTCTCTGTTCCTTCTTTTGGATAAGTAAAACTGGAGGGGAGGATATTCAGCCTTCTGCGACGCGCCGAGAATACGTGGGAATATTCTTTCTTCCCTATCCACATAAATAAGAATATATATATATATATATATATATATATATATATATATATATATATATATATATATATATATATATATATAGTGTGTGTGTGTGAAAAACAACGCTACGAATTTTGCAAAACCGATCATTCCTTCACGAAGAAAATTTATTACTCCACAGAAAACGAGAACA
This sequence comes from Panulirus ornatus, assembly GCF_036320965.1. NCBI lineage: Eukaryota > Metazoa > Arthropoda > Malacostraca > Decapoda > Palinuridae > Panulirus > Panulirus ornatus. The sequence goes on along the minus strand of NC_092294.1, from coordinate 8,448,329 downwards.
TGATGTATAGATACCGTTTCCATCTCGCCAAGATCAGGCATTATCTGGTGTATCTTAGGTGTGGGTAGAGCGAAAGTCTCGTTGTACCCGCGCCTTCCAGTGTCGCTTTGGGCCACGGTAGAACCGAAAGTGTATGGTGTATTGATGCGCTAGGATGAGAAGGGACATTTGGCCTGTGTTGTTTGCGGGGCCGTAAGGAGAGAGAGTGTGTGTGTGCTCACTGAGTGGTGACGGTGGGCGGGGCTCAGAGAGATGTTGGTGCCCTCCTCCTCATTGTTCAGTGATTTTTATATGTATATAATTTTATTTTATTTTTTTTTTTCACTTCGCCTGAGTTATGCTAGTCTTTTTATTCCATAAACTGGTTCTATAGGATAAGACGTGTCTGTGTGTTTCAGATGATGGTTGTTATGCTAGATGTAAAAGGAATTTATGTATATTGGTGTATACCCACGTACTTATTGGTAGATGTCACTTACTCGTGAATTTAGTGTTTTGGTCGAATTCAGAGCATTTCATCTTAAAATGTTGATGTCTCTTGGAAACATTTTTGATGGTGGAAACTTTATCATTCGTATTGAGGTATGACATGTATATATATGTGTAGTTTCATAAATCATTTTGAGCGTCGTTTGAGCCGAATCTCATAAATTTTGAGTTACGTTCGTAGAGTTAGTCACGGTGAAGGTGTTCCGAAATCTGTACAAAAAAAAGGAAAAAAAAACGTACCGGTCTTGCCCACTGCGTACGTCATTTGGAAATATTGGTGGCCATATGTCTGGCTGGAGCTGTGCAACTCGTCCTATCCGTTGGCTCCAGAATAGATTTTTAACGAAAGACAATGGATAACCCTGAAAATCAAGAAACCCAGGGTTATACTACGGATGTCTTGTGCAGTTGAGAACAGAAGGTAATGCGTTTTCTCGCATGGTAATTGTTTTTTTTGTGGTCATACTGAAATAAGCTGAGTAAGTATGAGTACGTCTGTTTTTTTTGATAGGTAGTATTTATGAATTCTCTCCCGTGAGTATGAGTATTCATTACAAAGGGCATCGGGTATGGAGTTATCTGCCCCTGAAGTTGTATGTCATACTTAAAAAAGGAAAGTTTGAAAATCTTTCTCAATGTTGCCATTACTGTTAGTAAGGAAAACTGGAGTAATAAGAACGGTAAGAAGGTGTTGAAACAGACTTTATAGACGCTGACAGAAGATAAACAGGTATAAGCGCTTGAACAGATTCTATTTCAGAACTTGAGATAGCGATAAGCATTGTGTGTGGCTGGTAATTATCTCTTGAGCAGATTCCCCTTCAGAACTTGAAGATGATGATAACAGTGTGCGTGCCTCATGGAATGCTGTGTGGACGATTACTTGGGTACACCGACACTCCACATGTGCCATTGTATAGCAGTAGTATAATCTGCTATGAGTGGCCACCAGCAGCCCGTGACTCACGCGAGGACATGGCAGTACATGGGGAGGACAGAAGACCTGATGGTCCATGACGGGGTTATCTGCTGGAGGACAGTACATGGGAAGGACTGATTGCTAAGGACCAGACGGTATATGACGGGGTTATCTGCTGGAGGACAACCATTTGGAAGGACTGATTGCTGAAGACCTGATGATCTCTGATGAGGTATTCTGCTGGAGGACAGGACATGGGAAGGACTGATTACCGAAGACCAGATGGCATATGACGAGGTTACCTGTTGGAGGAATACATAGAATCTAACATTTCCTGCTTTATACATACAGAGAGGATAGCTAAACAGGTTTTAGCCTCTGCTGAAGAGGAGAAGGAAGAGAAGTTATTTTGTACCTTTTGCATCCATTGGAAGCTCAGTAGAAAATATTATATACCAATCTATTAGACGGCTGGCGAATTTTTTTTTTCTACTTATTGGCTTAATCACCAGGTGGCAAACTACGCCTGATTATTTATACATCAGTCATTTATACATGTTTGGTTGATAAGTGATTTATTATTGGTACAAAAGTATTAGTCAAAGGATTATGTAAAGGTGCTAAGGTCAGGTACCAGTGTGTCTGCCATGCCTCTGAACAGAGTTAGTCTGGTGGAGTTCAGATACATTTATGTACAACGTCAAGTACTGTGGGACAGTGTCGCGAAATTACCTCCCTATCGTCCATTTCTCAGTGATAAAGAGATTTTGAGCTATATGCTGATACGAAATTGATGCTTCCATGAACAGCGTAATGATACATCGGTACGGTTAAAGGCATGCTGAAGCTTCAGGTTGGCATGCATTCACAGACGAATAGCTTCGAGGTTAACTCTACGGTTGAAGGAAAGTTATGCATTCACAGACGACGGGATGAATAGCTTTGAGGTTAACTCTACAGTTGAAGGAAAGTTATGCATTCACAGACGACGGGATGAATAGCTTCGAGGTTAACTCTACGGTTGAAGGAAAGTTATTCATTCACAGACGACGGGATGAATAGCTTTGAGGTTAACTCTACGGTTGAAGGAAAGTTATGCATTCACAGACGACGGGATGAATAGCTTTGAGGTTAACTCTACGGTTGAAGGAAAGTTATGCATTCACAGACGACGGGATGAATAGCTTCGAGTCAATACATTCACAGACGACGAGCATCACTGGTTTATGCCTTGTGTTGGGACTTGTACCAGCTCCTCTCCTCACCATGCACCAGGGTATATGAATATAGACTTGAACACCTTGGGGTCGCCTGGTGTTGCACAGTAGGTGCCCCGTGCCAGGAGTGGAGGCACAGAGGCGGAACGATTGGCCAGTCAATCATGCAGCTCACACTGGGTCTTTATTATAAACATGGTATTTCTGATGGCTCAGAGTTTCCGTTGATGACTGGGCATTTGTTTGACTGATGGGCATTTAGTAGACCTTGCAGGTTAGCATAAGAGCCTTGTGGCTTCGTTCCTTGAGATAGTGTCACATGATGCCATTTTGAGTTAACTTTTAGTTCCACCATTTTGATCTTTTCTGACGAACTTCACCAAGTCTACGAATATGACTGTGGTTTTATTAACAAGAAAACTCTGGTAAAGAATCAGTAGTCTTATTTCTGAATCAGTTTTAAAAGGTTTATAGTCCTATTTCTAAATTAGTTTGAAAAGGTTTATAGTCTTGATTGTGAATTAGTTTTAAAAGGCTCAGTTTTATTTGTTGATTAGTTTTTAAAGGTTTAATGTCGTATTTCTATATTAGTTTTAAAAATAGCGTGCTCGAGGCTCTTACCGTCGTGTTTTAGGGCCGTGTCGTCGTACTCAAGGGTCGCACCGTCGTGTCTAATAGGCGTGCTCGAGGCTCTTACCGTCGTGTTTTAGGGCCGTGTCGTCGTACTCAAGGGTCGCACCGTCGTGTCTAATAGGCGTGCTCGAGGCTCTTACCGTCGTGTTTTAGGGCCGTGTCGTCGTACTCAAGGGTCGCACCGTCGTGTCTAATAGGCGTGCTCGAGGCTCTTACCGTCGTGTTTTAGGGCCGTGTCGTCGTACTCAAGGGTCGCACCGTCGTGTCTAATAGGCGTGCTCGAGGCTCTTACCGTCGTGTTTTAGGGCCGTGTCGTCGTACTCAAGGGTCGCACCGTCGTGTCTAATAGGCGTGCTCGAGGCTCTTACCGTCGTGTTTTAGGGCCGTGTCGTCGTACTCAAGGGTCGCACCGTCGTGTCTAATAGGCGTGCTCGAGGCTCTTACCGTCGTGTTTTAGGGCCGTGTCGTCGTACTCAAGGGTCGCACCGTCGTGTCTAATAGGCGTGCTCGAGGCTCTTACCGTCGTGTTTTAGGGCCGTGTCGTCGTACTCAAGGGTCGCACCGTCGTGTCTAATAGGCGTGCTCGAGGCTCTTACCGTCGTGTTTTAGGGCCGTGTCGTCGTACTCAAGGGTCGCACCGTCGTGTCTAATAGGCGTGCTCGAGGCTCTTACCGTCGTGTTTTAGGGCCGTGTCGTCGTACTCAAGGGTCGCACCGTCGTGTCTAATAGGCGTGCTCGAGGCTCTTACCGTCGTGTTTTAGGGCCGTGTCGTCGTACTCAAGGGTCGCACCGTCGTGTCTAATAGGCGTGCTCGAGGCTCTTACCGTCGTGTTTTAGGGCCGTGTCGTCGTACTCAAGGGTCGCACCGTCGTGTCTAATAGGCGTGCTCGAGGCTCTTACCGTCGTGTTTTAGGGCCGTGTCGTCGTACTCAAGGGTCGCACCGTCGTGTCTAATAGGCGTGCTCGAGGCTCTTACCGTCGTGTTTTAGGGCCGTGTCGTCGTACTCAAGGGTCGCACCGTCGTGTCTAATAGGCGTGCTCGAGGCTCTTACCGTCGTGTTTTAGGGCCGTGTCGTCGTACTCAAGGGTCGCACCGTCGTGTCTAATAGGCGTGCTCGAGGCTCTTACCGTCGTGTTTTAGGGCCGTGTCGTCGTACTCAAGGGTCGCACCGTCGTGTCTAATAGGCGTGCTCGAGGCTCTTACCGTCGTGTTTTAGGGCCGTGTCGTCGTACTCAAGGGTCGCACCGTCGTGTCTAATAGGCGTGCTCGAGGCTCTTACCGTCGTGTTTTAGGGCCGTGTCGTCGTACTCAAGGGTCGCACCGTCGTGTCTAATAGGCGTGCTCGAGGCTCTTACCGTCGTGTTTTAGGGCCGTGTCGTCGTACTCAAGGGTCGCACCGTCGTGTCTAATAGGCGTGCTCGAGGCTCTTACCGTCGTGTTTTAGGGCCGTGTCGTCGTACTCAAGGGTCGCACCGTCGTGTCTAATAGGCGTGCTCGAGGCTCTTACCGTCGTGTTTTAGGGCCGTGTCGTCGTACTCAAGGGTCGCACCGTCGTGTCTAATAGGCGTGCTCGAGGCTCTTACCGTCGTGTTTTAGGGCCGTGTCGTCGTACTCAAGGGTCGCACCGTCGTGTCTAATAGGCGTGCTCGAGGCTCTTACCGTCGTGTTTTAGGGCCGTGTCGTCGTACTCAAGGGTCGCACCGTCGTGTCTAATAGGCGTGCTCGAGGCTCTTACCGTCGTGTTTTAGGGCCGTGTCGTCGTACTCAAGGGTCGCACCGTCGTGTCTAATAGGCGTGCTCGAGGCTCTTACCGTCGTGTTTTAGGGCCGTGTCGTCGTACTCAAGGGTCGCACCGTCGTGTCTAATAGGCGTGCTCGAGGCTCTTACCGTCGTGTTTTAGGGCCGTGTCGTCGTACTCAAGGGTCGCACCGTCGTGTCTAATAGGCGTGCTCGAGGCTCTTACCGTCGTGTTTTAGGGCCGTGTCGTCGTACTCAAGGGTCGCACCGTCGTGTCTAATAGGCGTGCTCGAGGCTCTTACCGTCGTGTTTTAGGGCCGTGTCGTCGTACTCAAGGGTCGCACCGTCGTGTCTAATAGGCGTGCTCGAGGCTCTTACCGTCGTGTTTTAGGGCCGTGTCGTCGTACTCAAGGGTCGCACCGTCGTGTCTAATAGGCGTGCTCGAGGCTCTTACCGTCGTGTTTTAGGGCCGTGTCGTCGTACTCAAGGGTCGCACCGTCGTGTCTAATAGGCGTGCTCGAGGCTCTTACCGTCGTGTTTTAGGGCCGTGTCGTCGTACTCAAGGGTCGCACCGTCGTGTCTAATAGGCGTGCTCGAGGCTCTTACCGTCGTGTTTTAGGGCCGTGTCGTCGTACTCAAGGGTCGCACCGTCGTGTCTAATAGGCGTGCTCGAGGCTCTTACCGTCGTGTTTTAGGGCCGTGTCGTCGTACTCAAGGGTCGCACCGTCGTGTCTAATAGGCGTGCTCGAGGCTCTTACCGTCGTGTTTTAGGGCCGTGTCGTCGTACTCAAGGGTCGCACCGTCGTGTCTAATAGGCGTGCTCGAGGCTCTTACCGTCGTGTTTTAGGGCCGTGTCGTCGTACTCAAGGGTCGCACCGTCGTGTCTAATAGGCGTGCTCGAGGCTCTTACCGTCGTGTTTTAGGGCCGTGTCGTCGTACTCAAGGGTCGCACCGTCGTGTCTAATAGGCGTGCTCGAGGCTCTTACCGTCGTGTTTTAGGGCCGTGTCGTCGTACTCAAGGGTCGCACCGTCGTGTCTAATAGGCGTGCTCGAGGCTCTTACCGTCGTGTTTTAGGGCCGTGTCGTCGTACTCAAGGGTCGCACCGTCGTGTCTAATAGGCGTGCTCGAGGCTCTTACCGTCGTGTTTTAGGGCCGTGTCGTCGTACTCAAGGGTCGCACCGTCGTGTCTAATAGGCGTGCTCGAGGCTCTTACCGTCGTGTTTTAGGGCCGTGTCGTCGTACTCAAGGGTCGCACCGTCGTGTCTAATAGGCGTGCTCGAGGCTCTTACCGTCGTGTTTTAGGGCCGTGTCGTCGTACTCAAGGGTCGCACCGTCGTGTCTAATAGGCGTGCTCGAGGCTCTTACCGTCGTGTTTTAGGGCCGTGTCGTCGTACTCAAGGGTCGCACCGTCGTGTCTAATAGGCGTGCTCGAGGCTCTTACCGTCGTGTTTTAGGGCCGTGTCGTCGTACTCAAGGGTCGCACCGTCGTGTCTAATAGGCGTGCTCGAGGCTCTTACCGTCGTGTTTTAGGGCCGTGTCGTCGTACTCAAGGGTCGCACCGTCGTGTCTAATAGGCGTGCTCGAGGCTCTTACCGTCGTGTTTTAGGGCCGTGTCGTCGTACTCAAGGGTCGCACCGTCGTGTCTAATAGGCGTGCTCGAGGCTCTTACCGTCGTGTTTTAGGGCCGTGTCGTCGTACTCAAGGGTCGCACCGTCGTGTCTAATAGGCGTGCTCGAGGCTCTTACCGTCGTGTTTTAGGGCCGTGTCGTCGTACTCAAGGGTCGCACCGTCGTGTCTAATAGGCGTGCTCGAGGCTCTTACCGTCGTGTTTTAGGGCCGTGTCGTCGTACTCAAGGGTCGCACCGTCGTGTCTAATAGGCGTGCTCGAGGCTCTTACCGTCGTGTTTTAGGGCCGTGTCGTCGTACTCAAGGGTCGCGCCGTTGTGTTTAATAGGCGTGTTCGAGGGTCGTACCGTTGTGTTTTAGGGTCGTGCCGTCGTGCTCAAGGGTCGCACCGTCGTGTCTAATAGGCGTGCTCGAGGCTCTTACCGTCGTGTTTTAGGGCCGTGTCGTCGTACTCAAGGGTCGCACCGTCGTGGTGGAGGGGTTCAGGTCCGCCATAGCAGCAGCGTTGTGACGGGAGGTTGGTTGAGCCTTGCCGGGTGTGGGATCCAGGTCAGGCACGGAGACGTGACTCCCTTCCGCACAGTGCCATCCCTTCCACTGGGTGGTGGTGGTGGTGCCACAGTGCTGAGGGTGCCTGTCTGCCTGCTTGCCTTCTGCCGCCTGCCCTCTGCCGCCGCTGCCCTTGGGGGCATGGGGGAAAGGGGAGGGGGACATGAGTGCACGAATCGTCAATTACAGCAACTGTCACTTATTCCCCCCCACTTCTCCTCCACTCCACCCCTTCCCTCCTTCCTCCAGTGGAAAGGGACGTGATGCAGTTAAGTCTGTGCGATTAACGAGCCGTTGTCATCACGCATGCCGTTGGGGACCCCAGTGTCTCCGTGCATGACCTTTCTGGGTGTGCATGCCCTCACTGCCTGGCCTCCGTGCCGATGGAAATCTTAACTGTGTTGTTCTGGAAGTCTCCAGACATGTGGGCTCGAGGTCTTCCCCCCCTGACAAGGTAAGTGTCTTTCGTTCGTTGTTAAGTTTTGTTTTTTTTTTATTATCATTGCCTCTCCTCAGCGTCCATATACATTGTGGGGGATTTCTCTGGTCGAGCACGATTTCTCATGCGCTGCCTTGGAAGGTCTCGAGGTCGGTATGTGTATGTTTCTGGGCACATGGGGTGCGTTGGTTGTTGCTCTGTTGTTAGGTGTACCTTTTGTGTCACAGTGTTCTCATTGGGGACTGTCAGAGATACCATATAGAAGGGAAAATCATTGGTACCTCATGCCATTGATACCCCAGATAGTGAGGTAGCAGTGGTACTCACTGGAGGCATTAAAGCCCTCATAGAATGCTTCGCTCACTGGGGTACGTAAATGATATCCAACATTCGGGAGCCTCATTGAAACCCCCGATAAAGGGCGCCGTTGATATCCCCACAACATCATAATGCTGTAGCAGTGTCCGTGCATCTGTCTGCCTGTGTGCTGTCGATTTTCTGCCTTTTTGACACTTCGAACACCATGAACAATACAGGCCTCAAGTTCAGTACTGCTGGTGAGAAGGATCAGACGCTTTATGTAGAGAAATTAGCTTTAGTGTATTTATATACTTGGAAGCCTCGGCAATATCTTCTTTTCTTAATCATTAATTAGAAATACTCGGGACAAGGCTAGAGCTGCTTATGCTAAGCACATCTCGCCTCCATATTTGTCAGGGTTTTAATGAGCTAAGATGAGCACTGCTGATTGAAGCCAATCCACAGTGTTTCCCTCAAGTGCTCAAACTATTAAGCAGACTATATGATCGAATTTTAAGACGGCATTTATCGTGTTCATAATTTCTTGAATTTAAGATATACAGATTTGCCAAATTCCTCGTAATTCTTAACATTGGTTAGTCGTGTATTGCTTCAGATGGTAGAGATATAGGGTTGGGGTTATGAATATGAACGTGTATTTAGAGGCGAGAATGTTCGTTGCCTTTAGATATGTAACAACTGACATTAAGGTGTATATATATATACAGGAGGCGTTATTAACCTTTGTATAAACTTGTACATTCTGTAGTCAAAATACAAAACTCCACAAGATTATGTAAGATTCTCTGTTCTATCAACAATCAGTTTATATGTTTTTGTATATGTTTCCCGTGGTATGGATTCTGGCCTAGTGACCTTTCGCTGATAGCCACTGGCTCCATCAGAATATGGCACGTATATGCCTTTTGCTGTCTTTGTATTTCCTCACACAATGTTGGACAGTGGCTCTGGCTGCTGGGGTCTGCTTGTCCGAGGGAGGGAGCTGCAGGAGGGAGATAGGAGTTGTACAAACACCGATGTAGATGTGGGTAACTTTGATTCCTTAAGCATAGGGGGCACGACGGCACGACACTTGAGCGTAATGGTACTACCCTTGAGAGTGACGGTACGTCCCTGGAGCCTGACGGTACGACCTTTGAACACAACGGTACGATTCGTGGTGTGTATGATGGCCTCTTCGGTGACCTGACCAGTAGAAGTCAAGTCAGAGGTCTAGCCAGTATACCTGAGGGTCATACAGTCTGCTCAAGAACCGTACCGTTGTGCTCAAGGACCGTAGCCACCTGCTCAAGGACCTTCCGTTGTGCCCAGTGACCCACCGTCGTGCTCAGGGACCATACTGCCTTTGCTCAAGGACCGTAACGTCGTGCTCAGCGACCATACCGTCGTGCTTAAGGGTTCAAACCTCCAGTATAAACCTTTTGATCATCCTGTAACATGGGGACCCTTGAGTGACCCTCAGCAATATGTCCTGGAAGACAGCAATGCTCAAGATACGTTGTACAGCGTTGGCCCGCATCCGTTTATTTGCATATCTGCCTTATCTCAATGGCGCCAGAATAGTTTTTTAATCTTCTTGCTTTATCTGGTGGGCTCTTGTTTCCTTCTGCCTTACACACACACACACACACACACACACACACACACACACACACACACACACACACACACACACACACAGGGGAACATAGTGATACTCATTGTTATCATTCATTACCCTAGGACCAGTTTCTTTAAAAGACCGTTTTCTTTAAACGAGTTCGGTGTTATCCAGGACCCCTTTCTGAAGGTTCCTGCTAGTCATGGCTGTGCTACTTCCAGCATCAGGGAAATGTAGACTCCTTTGGAATGAGAAGTTCTTTGGCGAGGCTGTACTGCCAGGGACTCAGCCTCGCCAAAGGTGGCTTTTCACTCGCGGTGTCACCTCGAGCGAGCTGGGTCTGGCAGCGAGTACAGGGGATCATGAACAGAGAAATGAACTTATGTAGCTGCTGTTATAAAAGGTTCTTGTGGAATTTACAGTGGTCACCCGTAGCTGCAGATACAGAAGGTGGATTATAAGAAGAGAAAAATGGGTCAGTAAGATATGTTTAAAAAGAGAAAGGACAAAGGGATGTATTGTGGCGAAGTATAGGCGGTTCCATAGCCAGCCAACGTTTCAAAAGTATGTGAACAGGAAATGAGCACTACGGGACAAGAAAGAGGGAACAGAGAAACTACGAAAATGATATTGTGGACAAGGCAGGAGATCATGTAGAAAAAAATGCAGACAAACTGTAGAACTGGTCTGATAACATGGTTGATGAAATGCACTCCAAATGAATGCAGAGTTGAAGACGAGACACAGTAAACGAAGGCCTCGGTACGAGTATTAAGTAGCAGAAAATGAGTTGCTAGAATCTGCGTGTGCGAAGGCTCTGGGAATCGTAAGAACCCCCTACTTCAGGAGAGACGTAAGAGACAAACTCTCTGCTGGCAAATTTTAGAACCCTATTGAAGTACCTGGATGAAGACATGATCATGGAAATGTCCACATTGTATAACTTATCAGAACTTGAATATTTTTCTTAAGTTTGGTAAAAAGAAAAGGACAGAGAACGAATAGAGAAGATCCGGAGGATGGCAACAAGGATGGTACCAGAATTAAGAGAGCAGAGTCACAAAATTTGTCCACTGCGGAAGAGTGAAGAGTAAGGCTGACTGGATCTCAACCTTTAAGGTTTCTAAACCTGTTTGATGATGTCACCACTGAGCAGTTCTTCGAATGAGGCCACAACGTGAAAATAAGCAAAAAATTTGTGAGAAAGGATCTTAAGAAGCGCTTGGAATGGTATTGAGTATTGAAGTCATGAAACGACGTTAGTAAATTGTGGATGCTGACAGCATACAGAAGTTTATAAAGTTTTGCGATAGCAGAGAAACTTCCTCCTCCGTACCTTACAAATTAGTTATAATCACACCCACACACATAACCGCCACCTTCCCCCGTCATAACCTCCGTGATTGCTCTGCTGTGTATTTCTCGGACTGAAGACCGTCTTAAGCAGAGAGGAGTCTGTCTGTCCTTGTCCCTATCGATCTGTCATCACTTTTAGTCCCTCGGGGGGTAGATTAGGGAACATACGGCCCCCGAAGATCACTGGCACACGGCCTTAGTCCATATTCATTGTGTGTAAGTGGACCATTGGTCTTTCTGTCGTCTGTGAAATGCTTCTTGCCAGAGCACAATGGTACGACCCTGAAGCACGACGGTACGACCCCGAAGCACGACGTGACGGTACGACCCTTGGGTATGACGGCCTGGCCTCTTCTTCCTTCGAACCCATCGCAAGACACCTTCTCTAGATCTGGATTAACGAAAATATTCTCATCCACCCACTGATAACGGAGTTGAAATGTAGAATAAGATGATAAAGATTAAGTCTTAGAACGAGAAAGATTATTTTGGACAAAAAAGTTAGACTTTTTCAACTTTTAGCTCAGAGTTGCCTCCAACTTCCAGCAAATGGAGTTTTAAAAGACGTTCGTAGAATTTAAGTCAATACTGGTATAATGTTACAAGGTTTTCCATGGAGGCGGGTCTTGCAGAGTGGGTAACAAGGTACAGGTGTTACGTGGTGGCGGACCTTGCACAGTGGTAACAGGGTACAAGTCTTCCATGGTAATGGCCATTGTGGAGTGATAACAGGGTACAAGTCTCCCATTATGAGCGCCTGTATAGAGTGGTAACAGGGTACAAGTTCTCTTATTGTGTTGACCCTTGTTACAAATCATTTCTGGTGGAGGAACTTGTAGAGTGAAAGCACAAGTCTTTCAGTGGTGTTGGACCTTGAAAGTCGTTGAGAGGGTTGAGTTTTAGCTTGTTTTTCTGTACTTCTTGGTGTATAAGCTTATTTATATGCGCGTCATGATGATATCTGTATGCAACAACACAGGTGGAACAGTGGTGATTGGAGTAGAGCCTTTGGCAGGTATTCTCAAACATGGGAAAAATAAAATGATTCACTGGGTAGTTACAAACGTGAGGTAGCTCAGGGTCGAGCTGCTTCACGTAATGCCAGATGAGGTGAGGTAAGGCTAGAGTTGCGAGGCAAGAGTCCCGTGGTGGCGGTGAAGATGCCGGTGAGGTAGGAAGGTAGGTAAGGTAGAGTTAAGCGTGAGTCGTTGCCTGGCGGCAATGTGGAAGGTATTAGGTACGGCAAGGCAGGCGTTCGATTGGAAGGTTAGATAGATGCTGGGTCTTGTGGAGCTTCTGCTGGAGGGAGGAGGCGTTGCCCGGGTACAGATTTAGTGGACGTTTCCCGAAGTATTGTGTTTTGTGCTACAGGATGGATGGAGGTGAAGGTCTCGAAGTTTAGTTTGCGGCAAGAGACGGGCGTTGGTCCTTCCGGTGGGGGAAGGAGCCGGCGTAACTTGGGTCGGCTGCAGAAGGTGGTTGGAGACGAGGCACATGTTAGAGGTTTCTAGGCGCAGCGCTCGTCATGGTGCCTCACAGCCAGGGGAACTGCTTGACTGATTCATGGATGTTTATGGATCTGTCAGTTCAGCTTCGTCGATGGTGTTGATTGTGTGGGCGTGACCGCCAAGTCAGTGACAATGAATCCCCTTGGGAGACAAGGGAGGATGTTCATCGGTGGAAGTCTAGACGCGGCTTCCATTGTGAGGGTGAAAATATCTGCTCAGATACTTGGAGAGATCAGGCAAGGTTACACGTCGGCAACGTCAAGGTGACTGGAAAGCGACAACGGGTCAGGTGTCGGTCAGGCTGTGGGTCGTCAGTTCGCTGTTATGGCGACTGGGCAGGACGTTTGTGCGTTCACAGGGGCAAATGACGCTGCAGGTCTCTATACTGAACCCTTGAGCACGACGGTACGACCCTTAAAGTATGATGGCATGCCCTTTTTGACCAGAGAGGTAAGGATCACACCAGAGTTTTGGCCTTCAGCCTAGGGATCGTTCCGTTGTGCTCATGGGGTTGATTGTATTCATTTGGTGGAATCATTTTTGTCTTTGATGTACAAAGTAACCCTGTTTATGGGTTACCGATCCCGATTTATTGGTATGACTTGAGCCATTCCCTTATTCCTGCGTCGTGAATTCGGCCGTAGAGCCGATGGTTGAGTGTTGGCGGGATGGGCTGGGGGGAGGCTTGGATGGAAGGAGCTGGAGTTTGCTGACCAAATATTTATATATGGAGCGTTGTGGTAGTGGTCGAGGCAGTATGTGCGGGGCCGTGTGTCCGGCCAGCTCTCACAGTTGGTCATCTCCCCGCCATACGCCACGCGTGGCAGTGGTGGACGAGGCAGTAGTGTGTTTGTGTGGCCATTTTACAACCCCCAGTGGCCTGCCGTATGCCTCATGTGGTAGTGGTGGACGAGGCAGAAGCGAGGTTGTATATGTCCATACTACAACCCTGGCTTACTGCACACCCCATATGGCGGGAGTCTTCGAGGCAGCATCGTTTGTTTTATAACCTTGGCCTCTCGCACACATGTTGTGGGAGAGGATGTATGTTCACTCTACAACCCTGGCTTGCTTGACAGCCCATGTGGTGGGAGTGGACGAGGCAGTATTAAGCCTTCGAATCGCCATCTCTCCGCCGTATGCCGCATGTGTTGTCAAGGCCCAAGAAACATTGGGATGGCTATCACTGTTTGTTTGTATTTTCAAACATGAAAGGGATTCTCTCGACTTTTATTGCATGCGAACGAGACTTTTTAAAATCTCTCTTCAAAACTCTTAAAAAGTTTTATTTGTGAATAAAAGCAGTATATATATATATATATATATATATATATATATATATATATATATATATATATATATATATATATATATATATATATATATACTCCCGTACACGTACACATACATGCATATACATAACATGTATACACAGGCATATACATGTATACACACGAACATATTCATGCTTGCCTTCATCCATTCTCTCTCTCTCTCTCTCTCTCTCTCTCTCTCTCTCTCTCTCTCTCTCTCTCTCTCTCTCTCTCTCTCTCTCTCTCTCTCTCTCTCTCTCTCTCTCTCTCTCTCTCTCTCTCTCTCTCTCTCTCTCTCTCTCTCTCTCTCTCTCAGTACATTTCGTGAAATGGTTTTAAGGGCGTATGAGTTGAGGAAATTCTGTTGAACTGCACCACACGACAGTATTTATGAATGGCTTGTTCCCATGACGTGACCCAAGTGCTTGTGAAGTGACACTTTCACACACCCCCCCCCCTCCGACTTCACTGACTCTCATAACCTTGACACTTTAGCAGTGATAGATCCCAGAGGGAGGCGGAGGGGATTCGAATCTGTGTCTTAGATTCCGGCATATATGCGTCCCGTCCCCGACGCCACATTTAATATTTTAAGCCCAGTGATGTAAATGACTTATAGGAGGCCGCTCTAGAAAAGACAATAATGTCAGACGTTTGAGATATTCATTTAGTTTCAAGTAAGAGTTTTTTTTTTGTGTTTTTTTTTTTGGTAAATGTCAGTGTGAGAGTCACACGAGTGATTATGTTGCCAGTGTTTGTACGTGGTAGATCAAAGACTCAGCATCTGGATGTATAAATGAGGCTAGGGCGACCCTGAGATGGGGGAGGTTGGGGCGGTTCTGAGCTGGGTGCAGGGGGGTGGTCCAAAGCTGGGGTGTTGCTTGAGGGTGAGCTTGGCTTGGGCGGTCCAGAGCTGGGGATTGGTCTAGCTAGGGCGGTCCAGAGCTGGGAATTGGTCTGGCTAGGGCGGTCCAGAGCTGGGAATTGGTCTAGCTAGGGCGGTCCAGAGCTGGGAATTGGTCTGGCTTGGGCGGTCCAGAGCTGGGAATTGGTCTGGCTAGGGCGGGCCAGAGCTGGGAATTGGTCTAGCTAGGGCGGGCCAGAGCTGAGACTTGCAAGGATCGCCCAGAGATGATGATGGGAAGGGTCCAGAGGTGGCCCACAGTTGGGAGACTGGAGTCCGGACTGGCTAGGGTGGTCCAGTGCCACACGTGCGAACCCAGTGAGGAACGATATTATAGTGGTAATAATGATAGTAATAATGATGATGATAATATTAATAATCATTATTGATATTATTATTTCATTATTATTATTATTGTTGTTATTGCTATTTTTATTATCATTATTATTAGTAGTGGTAGTAGTAGTAGTAGTAGTAGTAGTAACATGATAATAATAATAATAATAATAATAATAATAATAATAATAATAATAATAATAATAGTAATGATGATAATAATAATAATAATAATAATGATGATAATAGTAATGATAATGATAATAACATTGCTACTACTACTACTACAACAAATAATAATGATAATAGTAATAACGATTATAATAATGATAATAGTAGAAATGATAATCAGGGGTAAGTCATGGGAACAAAGATAAAATCAAACACTAATAGAAGAAAACATAGACGCAACAAAGAAAAAAGTTGAGAGAATCATTCTTGGTATATGAATACAGCGAGGAGTTACCACTTGCCCCCAACGCGTTAAGGTGTGCAGGTTCTGGCCTCACTGGTGACGCGAGCCGACCTCACATTGCGTGCAGGAACTCAACATTTTCATATTACCAGAAAGCTTTCGGTGTCTGATTACCTCTCAGCTTGGAGGACCTCTGAACCCGCGCGTCGCTCTACCTTTGAAACTTTCCCCCACCAGAAAACCAGAACACAAACATAACAGCGTCGCCGAAGCTTTTCCTCCACCTGTTGTTTTGTTGGGTGGTGACTGGTGGTGGAGAGGGGGCGAAAGTCAAAAAAAAAAGGGAGAGATGAATTTTACGTAAATGCCACAAGAGTGTAGGAACGAGGGATTGTGTGATGTGCGTGATAGAGCAGCATAATGCTGAGGTTAATATTGTGTGCCAGTTTTTTTTTTTCTTCTTCTTTTTGTGTGTTGCTTAACTAGTTGTTGTGCGTGTTGAGGGAGAGGGGTGAGATAGAAGGGGGTTGGGATAGGTATGTGTGTGTGTGTGTGAGAGAGAGAGAGAGAGAGAGAGAGAGAGAGAGAGAGAGAGAGAGAGAGAGAGAGAGAGAGAGAGAGAGAGAGAGATTACCTACTTACCTAATAGTACCTACCAGTAGGCAGGGAGAGGGAGGAAACAGTAAGGTAAGGGGGGAAGTGATGGACGCAAAGCAGGTGATGGAAGGGTGCGCATGCCAGAACGGAAGATGGGACAGACCAGGATGGAGAGGAATGGTGTCGGATGATAGGTTGAGAAGAATAAAGAATAATGGAACGGATAGAAGCCCACGGCGGGGGATGATTGCAGAGGAGAGGATAGAAATGTAAGAAGGGAAGAGGATGGAAAGAAAAAAGTTTAGAGAAGTAGGAGAGGAAGAAGACACGGGGAAGATGAGGAAGAAGGCACGGGGAAGTAGGAAGAGGAGCTCTGAGCTGGGAGGTAAGTAGACAGGAGAGGTAAGGTCATGTTGGGTCTTTGCAGAGGGTATTCTGTTGACCTAGTGGTTCCTTGCGCCACACCGCTACTTACATCTTCATCTATTTTTAAATCTTTCTTTGTTATTAATGGTTATATTCTGTACATCAAAGGAGAGTGGCAGTGATTTAGTTGGAAAAAAAAAAAAGAGAATTGTATTCAGGAATCTTTTTCCCTTATGGTCACGTCCAAAGAAAAAAAGTTTCATTGGTTATTGTAAGATGGGGAGCGAAACAGGCCTAGCCAGTCAGGTGTATTCGAGTATCGTCCAGTTTTCCTTTGTTTTCTTAGGTCTTAGGGTAACTTGTAGCTGCTTCTTGTGTGTTGGTTGTTCAGTAGTGTAGCGTGTGGGTGATGGTGGTTCAGTAGTTGTCGCTTGTGTGTGGTTAGAAGGTGCGTGGTGGTGCTTGTTGTTTGTGAGTGTGGCTGATTGTGGTAGTACTTGTTGCTTATGTGATGCTGGTGGTGGTGATGGTCCTTGTTACCTGTTTGTGGCTGTGCAAGTGGTGTTGGTTACGTGTTGTGGTGTCTGGATGGTGGAGGGAGTGGTGGTGGTGACTTGCTGTTTCAGTGTGCCAGGTTTGGTCACACACACACACACACACACACACACACAGGAGACACAGGTAGTGGTCATGCATCAGATTCTCCTCCAAATAATGCCACCGATTGCGTAACATCCTTCCTTTTCCGCCAACATCCAAGGACTCAAAACAAAAGACGGTAAACAAAGTTCCTCATTCGTCACATGGTCTCCTGACGGAGCTGCATGCAGTGTTCGGAGCTTTCACACACACGTACAAAGGGGCTACGGTGATAGTGCGGTGCGATGTGATGTAGATGGGGTGCGATAGAACAGGGAACAAGCACTGGATTTCGACTCTGGATACGACGAATACACTCGTTCATACCGAGCTGTTAAGATCTTCAAAACGGGCCTGTGTGGGAGGTGCAAGTCACTGAAATTGAGTCTTTTTTTAAACGTTACTTGTTTTGATCCATAGCTCACCAGTTGTCAAGTATTAAGATTTACAGAGAAAAAGAAGCAGTTAAGGAACATTGGAACATGCAGTGAGGTACACAAAAATATATACATTTTCTGGGAAAGTCACTGTACCACATCCGGAGTGGAAAGTGACTGGATACATTGTGGCGTCTGGGAAATGTCAGGAAGAAGTCTAGACGAACTCACACTTAAAGAGACATTCTCAAGTGTACACTTCAGTCAAGATCTAACAGAACCGGTAAGGGAAGGCTAGCGTAAAGCTTGTTATACACGAGCAACGAAGAACTGATTGGTATTGACCAACGGAGAACTGACTGGGAACACCACCGCCGCAGTAACAACCAACACAGATCACAGTTTAATGGAAACGGTGACAGGCTGGGGCAGTAAACCCATGTTCTCTATGGCAGTGACCTCCGTCAGGCTATGGTCATACTAGATCTTCAAGCCTAGCTAGAGAAAATTCAAGTTGATCCGTCGCTCATTCCCTATAACACCATTATTATCCACGAGTCCTCAAACCAGTGTAGGGAGGAATTCTGTAGATATTCTGTGTATGTAGCAAATGCGTCTCAAGGTAAAGAAAGAAAGACAGATGTAAAAAATCAAGCTGGAGATTTTCGAGTTATCCATTGTTGATGGGCAGAAGTTGCCATCCTTACCAGTCTTCTCCTAGAGGATTCAAGGGTTGGGATGTGGCATCAATAGCATTGCACAAAGATTCCGAACTTTTAAACATATCCGATTCGTAAATAAGCGTTTGACGGCATCTTTATGCAGACTTGCAGAACTATATCCTGATAGAGAAAAAAAAAGACGCTGGCAAAGCCATACATCACTATGGAGAAAGGCTTTTGGCACCAGTATCATCCAAGGGAGTCTTGAAACTGCAGACGTCGCTCCCGTACGTAAAGGATGGAGAAAAAGCAGTTCCACAAATCTACAGGACAGCTTTACTATGTGCATCGTAAAGGTTCTTAGGATGTAAGACATATAGAATTAAACAACCTACCCATCGTGGGACATTACGATTTGGAGCTGGACATTCGTGTCTCATACAACTGTTTTGATAGATTCATAAAGACGTTACACAGGGGGAATAAGAAAGGTATTGCATGTTGGCATTTAAATGCCTTGTAAGGAAATGGCTGGTTAGACAGGATGCTAGAATTTGGCAGACCAGGTCATCACCAAGGATGTTTATTCGCAGAGAGGTGTGTGGGTCGAGAACAGTCCCTGGAACCAGCGTGAGGAGGATAAAACACACAAATATACACACTGAAAAATTTCCACCCAGGGCCGTACTGTCCTCGGCTTAACCACACGGAATGTTCGTTTACCCTTCACAGATTCCAGAAGGTGATAGGTCTAAGGTTCTCATACCTGGCCACCGTGGGAGGACTTACTCGGGGTGCCGCCACCATCTCGACCAACCTACCTGTAAGCTGCTTCAACCGGGCATCGTACGTGGCTCTCTTTAAAGTGAACCTTCCGTGGCCAGCCTCCCAAGCCAAGCCTTTGGATACCTGAAATATCATATCCAGCCATTTCCTGTAGTTACCTTACCCGTCTACCGTTAATGGTCACCCCTTTGGCCCTGTGGTCACTCTGCTGACCCTTGTAAGCCATCTTTTAATTCACTGTTCCAGTCGTTCCTCCTTGCAAAACCATCTGATCGTTACCACAACCGTCCCAGATGCTTGAACCACCTGTTCGCGACCACAGTGATAACCACACATTGTCATGTCACTCGGCCACACTCCCAGACGGCCTACGTGGCCACTTTCTTCACCCGACCTGGTCATTCGTTTACTCCCCCGACGTAATTCAGCTGCCAAGAGTTCCTCGTTTACCTCCTCATCAGCCACGATTTGGCCACCCTCAGGTGGGTCACAATGCCATTCCTTCAGTCGCAATTTGAGTCAGTCGATCCAGCCAGCTCTTACTCCTTGAGCACGACAGTACGACCTCACCCTTAAGAGTACCCAGATGGGTACCTCTCCTGCAACTTCACCCATCACGCTTTAGTCACTTTAACCGTCCGCCTTCATGGAACGCCACATTATTACCATTGTATTGACTAATTCGCTTGGCCACTACCACATCCACACTACGTGTCCAGTACCCGCACTCTCGTTATCTGGTGCAATCGCCTGATTGGCCACTCCCCCAGCCGGCCGACCCCACACCCATCAACCTTTAGCTTCATACTGGCCATTTCCTTCGGTGACCCATCTCGCCACAGCCTCAGCTCTCATACCATGACGGACTTGACTACCCCCCGGCCACGTCTGCTGCTTCACACAACTAAACCACCTGGCCTCCTCACACAGCCACTCGACACACGTCTCCCTGAGAAGAAGCATTAACCAGGAAATAGTAATAGTATTGTGCATGGACCTTTCCAGGTACTGTCTTAAAAGGTTCTCTGATTAGTATGATGTATTCAGTGTAGCCCACATGACAGGATGGACCACACTGCATTTTCAAGCAGAGATATTGCTCTGTTGACGTTATGAAGAGGAGAGGTTGTAGTGGAAATTCAACTTTACTCAACGCTCCTTTTCCGTAAGTTACCCTCAGTAGAAGATATAAGGAAATCCCAGAGCGAAAGGAAGTCTTTGATGCTGTCTCGTGTCGTATTCCTTGTGGTATTTCTTAGTTGGCTGGTTAGCGGGGCTTTAGGTCTGTCAAACTGCCAGGGTCTTAAGACTGTCAGCCTCAACTTATAATCACCAACAGATCATCTTGAACACCGTCCTCAGGTGTTCAATATAATTCTAGAACCAAATACACTCACTGTGTTTATGGCCCATGTGATGGCATTTCTGTTTGTGTTTAAATGATATATCTTGCAAGAATATCTGCTTGATAGGTGAATTGATTTGTATTTCTTTTCAAACTATATTTCACAGGGACATCCAGATGTATGTTTATAGGTAAAACTACGTTCGTTGGCATTACCAGTTAGTTCTGTGAGCAGTAATTTTCTTTTTGTTAGCTGAGACGGCACGGACAATTGAGGTCTATCAACCAACCTCTAGGGTTAGAGGAATAGCTTGGTTGACTGGACCGACTTCCTCGACCAGGATTCGAACCCATGCACTTGGGAGGACTTACATAAAGGGTGTCCTCAGTATCACACACGTAAGCTAAGTCAGGGGAGAAGTTGAATAGGTTGTGATGCATTAGTCTACGTAGTGAGGAATATGTTGATATATCCATTATCATCAAAGAGAACCGTAGGCATTGGAACTTACACGAGACTATGTCGTTGGTAAGGAACCAATCTCTGAGGATATTTTTCAAGTCGTTCTCCTAGATTTATTCGTCCTGGTCAAGATTAAAGGTACTGTTTACCTCTCAAGAGTTTGTTGTCAGTCATGCAGAGCAGTTGTAGGATTTAGGCATGTGGCAGTGTTTAATGTCACTTCGGTGTCTGTTCCCTGATGGCTGGCTCTCTGTCTGCTTTGACCAGTAGATTCTGCCTCGTCATACCCCTTCTGCCGCTGCTTCACTTGATTACTCTGTGACTCTTGGCCCATGGAGGTCAGGTAGTTGTGATGTCTGCTTCTTTCCTTCCGCCGCTGAGTTTTGGAACTCAACGTCCTACTTTATCTCTCCCTAACAGTTCAGTTCTATCCCCTTTTAAAAAAGCAGGCTTCTGGTTTCCTTAGCATCTATTAAACGCCACCTTTATCGTTTCTCGCTTTTCTTAAGGCCCGCCTTCTTAAAGACCTCTGTCAATGTCTTTTGTCACACAAAGGAAAAAATAAATGTGGTCTCCAGCTTTATATATCAGGAGCGTAAGATAATATTGCGTCCAAAAGCAGATATTCTCGCCATAGACCACTAGCTCTTATTTTATCTGGCTTTCCCATGTGCTATCCTTCAGCATATGATATTATCATAGACCATCAGGTCTTCTGGTGTCTGGCTCTTCCATGTACATATGTAGGCTGTTTAATGTGGTTGATTATTGTTATTTATGTTATGGGGAGAGAGTTTTACTCTCGTGCTGCTTCCGTCTCTTAACCTTGTGTATGTGTATCGTGTCTACTATTGTGTGTATAGATACTCACGCTCCAGCCTCAGCCAGGTATCCATTTATCGACCAGCCCAGAGGGAAGGATGAACAGTTGAATTATCTGTGGGCCAACTTCCGCGCCCAGAATTCTAACCCATTTGAGTCTCTGTAACGTACCTGTACCCTCATCATAGCCACACATCCACCACTAAAAACCCACTTGATCCCGGCACGAAAGGTATCTATATCTTTATGAGGGAATTTGGGAGCATCAGTCCTTTCCCTGAAGGAGTGGCAGGACTTTATCCGCATTCCTAGCGAGATGGAAATGTGTAGTAGTCGGTGAGGAATCTTGCCCACGTTATCCTTAAGACATCAGGTACCACAGTGTCATCAGACAGCTTCCTTACCTGTTCACAGCTCAGCGGTGATGCGCGGTGAAGGAGAGGTGGAAGTAGTTCTTAGATGACAGGGGAATGAGTTAGTATGTGAGAAAGATTTATATAAGGATGCCAGACGAATATATAGTGTCCGAAATATTCTGGCGCTCTTGATTTGGCTATTACAGGCTTTTGAGATACTTGGTCTGGGTATATTCTTGTTTCAGTTGGACTGTGGTAGTCAGTAATTTTTTTCTTGGTTATTATAGTCCGTATACTGATTAGTATAGCTGTTGACATATTGGTTAGAGCAGCCCCTATGCCTTGATCATTATAGCCAAGGTTAGTGCAGCCCGCGTGCCTTGGTCTGCATAGCCATGGTTAGCACAGCTCCTATGCTTATCTCAGTGTTTTCTTGGTTAGTGTAGCCTCAGTGCTTTGGTTAGTGCAGCCTCAATGCCTTGGTTGCTGTGGCTCCCGTGCTGTGGTTACTGCAACGCTTGTGCCTTTGTTACCGTAGCACGTGTCCCTAAGTGGTTACAGCCATGTACTATGGTTATTGTACCACGTGTACCTGGGTAGGCACAGCCATGTACCATGGTTAGTGTAACACGTGTACCTCAGCAGATACAGTGGTGCATCATGGTTTGTGGAGCGTGTGTACCTGGGCAGGTACAGCCATGTAATGTGGACGGTGCAGCTCGTGTACCTGGGTAGGAACAGACATGTACCTGAGACGTCTTAAAATTCCTCTCTGCTGACTGCTTGTAGGTGTCGGGGTCTGCTGACTGCTTGTAGGTGTCTGGGAGTCTTATATAACTTGGGATACTTAACAGGTATTGTGAGGCAGAAGATCATTCTTGCCCTTGATGTGATAAAGACACGAGAAATTCCCTTCTTGTAAAATGTCAGAGGACTGAAAAACAACACGGGAGAGACAGGCCTCATTTGCATACCACCCCCGGCGTCGATTCAACAGTTGGAAGTTACAAGTTCTCTTTACATTTGACCTGTAGCGCCTGGTGGATTTATTACGCCGTTACCTCCTCGTGTACTTCTGTTTGGGAAGGTTGCGCCCTATCCTACGTCTCAGCTCCCTACCTAGTATTGCGACCGTCTGGAAAGCTGTCAAAATAAATATATAAAAAAGAACTACAGTAGAAGCATTATGTGAGCCTCGTTGCGTCGTACATGTCTCCTATTGTTCGTCACAAGGAGTAGTTCTTGCATTTATTTTTTCTTTGTATTCGTAAGTCGTGCGTGAAGACAGGATCGACCTAGTCTGCCCACCTCGCTCTGCTCCGACTTCTCGGGGTTTTATTAGCTCAGGTATACCACCAGTCCCTGCCTCTCCTTCCCTCCCTCCCTCCAACCTTTGGCAGAGGACCTCCAAATTTTGTTCTTAGTCTATTGTCTCACCGCGGACCAAAACCCCCCCTCCTTACAACCCTAACTTTCTCTAGATTCACCCCATTAAAACCTTCTTCTGCCTCTCCCCCTCCCGACACTGCCCCTCCAGCTCTTCTACCCTCCCTCCCCCTCACCATGCCTCTCGTCCCCCTGCCCCTCCTCCTCTGACAAAGGGGGTCGCAGACTGAGTGACCTGTTGCATGGTGGTGTTTACTGGACGTGTTCCGGGTTATGGAGGGGAGTGGGGGGAAGGAGAAATGGGGGAGGCGGAGGAGGAGGAGAGCAGCAGGGGTTGAATCACGGGAGGGGGAAGGGAGGAGAGAGGGTCAGGCGGGCGCTGGCCTGAGTGTATAATTGTATCGTTATTTACGAGAATTTGCAGCAGTTTCTGAAATAGATGGAGCTCTTGTGATATATATATATATATATATATATATATATATATATATATATATATATATATATATATATATGTATATATGTATATATCATAGCTTCTTTTTATGCAGATAGATGGGTGGACATTGTTAGCCCATAGCATATTGGGAGATCATAAGTGAATTTTTATTTTTAAAGTTTAAAATCGAGAGCATTGTGAGGGCGTTGTGTGTAGGCGCAGTGCGAGTGTATATTTGATAGGGGCTGCTCTTTCGGGCATAGAATTGGAGACTTTGCGTTGAGGGCGTGGTTTGAGAGGGATGATGTGAGGGTATGGTGCTAAGGGCGTCGTTGAGGCCATAGGATCAGGTCGTGGTTTTGAGTGCACGTTGGGAGGGTCTTGGTGATTTGGTTATGGTAGGTAAAGGCATGATGATAGAGCATGGTGTGAGATGGTCATGTTAGGAGCATGATGTAAGGGGGTCATGTTGAGAGCATGGTGTGACAGGGTCATATTGAGAGCATAGTGTGAGGTGGTGGTCGTGTTGAGCGCTTGGTGTAAGACGGTCATGTTGAGAGCCTAGTGTGAAAGGGTCCTGCTTGAGAGCATAGTGTGAGGAGGTCATATTAAGAGCATAGTGTAATTGTCGAAGGTTGATAATCCACCCACAGTATGAGAGCACATTTTTAGTATGGAATGGGAGTAAGTATTAGCTTGAATGTGTATCGTGAACGCGTGGGATTGAGGATATGGTACAGGTTATTTGTGTGGGAGGAAGTCGTGGCTTGAAGGGATAGTGTGAGAACCTTGTGTCCAGTATGTTTGATCCTGATTCCAAAAAAGAAAAAAAAAATGGATCGATGTTGTTTATGGGGGGCGACGATCTTTTATTGGCCTGAATCAGGTCATACGAAGCGGTCAAGTGTAAACCACGGTGAGTCTATGGGGCTCGGCTATTTATGTTAAGCTCTGGACTCGTATATTATACGTGACAGCTAGAGAGTGGGATGCGTGTAAATGAGGCCATTTTTCATGTGTTCCTCACGCTGCCCCACGAATGCGGAGAAAGGCATTTAGTTCAGTTATATATATATATATATATATATATATATATATATATATATATATATATATATATATATATATATATATATATTTCTTTTCATACTATTCGCCATTTCCCGCGTCAGCAAGTTAGCGTCAAGAACAGAGGGCTGAGCCTTTGAGGGAATATCCCCACTTGGCCCCCTCCTCTGTTCCTTCATTAGGAAAACTAGAAACGAGAGGGGAGGATTTCCAGCCCCCCGCTCCCTTCCCTTTTAGTCGCCTTCTACGACACGCATGGAATACGTGGGAAGTATTCTTTCTCCCCTATCCCCAGGGAAAATATATATATATATATATATATATATATATATATATATATATATATATATATATATATATATATATATATATATATATATATATATAATGATCTCACAGCAAATTCGGGAAAAGCTGTGCTTTCGAGAGTGGAGCCGATGTTGTTTGTGTAGAGATTTGGTTAAGTTAGATTGTTGGTCTGAAGACACACGTGTTATGGCTGATCTTGGTGCAGCTGTTGTTGGTGAAGCTGTGTGTTGCTGCTGCTGCTGCTGCTGGTTCTGTTGCATTATGTAAATGCTGACAGCATCAGCTGCAGCAGCACCAGCAGCAGCATTCAAGAAGCACCACCAACACAGCGCTGCTGATGTTGGACGGTGTTATTCATCAAGGTATTTATCCTCATGAACTTTGAGGTTAGATTAGAATATATATACATATATACATATATATATATATATATATATATATATATATATATATATATATATATATATATATATATATATATCCCTGGGGATAGGGGAGAAAGAATACTTCCCATGTATTCCCTGCGTGTCGTAGAAGGCGACTAAAAGGGGAGGGAGCGGGGGGCTGGAAATCCTCCCCTCTCGTTTTTTTTTTTTTTTTTTTTCCAAAAGAAGGAACAGAGGGGGCCAGGTGAGGATATTCCCTCAAAGGCCCAGTCCTCTGTTCTTAACGCTACCTTGCTAATGCGGGAAATGGCGAATAGTTTGAAAGAATGAAAATATATATATATATATATATATATATATATATATATATATATATATATATATATATATATATATATATATATATATATATATATTGTACTTAGCAGATGTTGATATATGCTCTAAAAGTAGAGTGTCTACATATCCATTTATGTATTTCTTTTTACTGTATCGTTAAGCGCATCTGTGTGACTTTTGAATGTCCTTTGGACCGTAAGCATCAGCTACCCTCGTATCACCATGAAACTGTCGGACCGGATTTCCATATCTCATGACCATTCATCGGCGGACACAGCCGCAAACACATGATATTTGTAAACATCCTGTGGCCCGCCGCACAGTGGAAACCTCGCATGTTGATGTAGGGTTGCGGGAGGCGGTGGACACGAGACAGTCGCAGCTGGTGTTTGTGAGGTTAGGAAGTGGGTGGTGTGTTGGGGTTCAGATGGGGAGTGAGAACGCTTGGTGTAAACGTGATGACATGTTCCCTCCAACCTATACTCATGGTACTGGAGGCGGTGCCGCTCACGAGTGTGTCTGTGTCTTGCATCGTCCTGCTGACAGTTGTGGGCTTCCTTGACCAGTTTATGGGGAGCGCACCGTTGGGGATTAACCAGATATTGAGGGATTTACAAGCAGCGAGCATGCCTCCGTTGTGGTGTTCCTGATGCGGACCTTGCCTTGCGACACGATGCGTGGACCATTCTCTCTTCATCTTCATTGTTAAGCAGTGAATAATTACCCATTGTATGAGGTTCCTGATACATTAGCATTTACCTTCACGGAGAGACAAATATATATATATATATGTATATATATATATATATATATATATATATATATATATATATATATATATATATATATATATATATATATATATATATATCTGCATGTAGGCGTATGTAGGAGTGTGTGTACATGTGTGTTTGTGTGTACATATGCCGACTCACGAGTGTTGGCAGATGGACCGGCCGCCCCTCCCTGCCTGCCCTTTGTGTACCTTGTGGGCCGCACTACCCAAGCTCACTCCTCCCTCCTCCTGCTCTTCCTCCCCCTTGTTCCCCCAGCCTGCCTTTCCCCTCCCCCCATCCCCTTACAGCCTCCCGCCTGCCACCCCCTATCTTTACTACCTCCGTCTTCCACCCCTTTTCCCTTACTGAATCCCGTCTGCTACCCCCTCCCATTAATGCCTCCCCTCTGTTATCCCCCTTCCCTTTCCTTTTTCCCCGCCTGCCATCCTCCCCTCCCCTTACTTCCTCTCCCTCTCTTACTACCACCTCTTTCACATACTGCATTCCCTCTGCCACACCTCCCGCTTGCCATTCCCTTCCCTTACAGTCTCCCGTCTGCCACCTTATCCCCTTAATGCCTCCTACATGCCACTTTCCATAAGTAGAGCCTTTGCATACTGCCTCCCACCTGCCAACCCCTCCTCTTGCTGCCTTTCGCCTGTCAACTCCTTCCTTACTGCCTCCCTCTTTCCACCTCCTCCTCTTAGTGCCTCCCGCCCACCACCTCTCCTCACATTACGTCTCCTTACTGTCTCTCGCACACCAGACCCTTCTCTTATTGCCTCTTCTTGCTGCCTGCCGTTTGTGCTTCTCCCTTCCCTACACCTCCTGCCTGCCATCCCCTCTCTTAACTGCTCCTCTCTTGTAACCCCCTCCCCTTACTGCCTCATGTTTTCTACCCCTTCCCCTTACTGACCCCCGCTTTCCCTTACTGCCTCGCCTTACGTTACGTATACCTTAAGATGGTTTCGGAAGTTTTCAGCATCGACAGCTGAGTCTGGGACCTCTTACGTGTATCTTACGATGGTGTCGGAGGTCATCTGCCATCACAACTGGGTCTGTGACCTTACGTGTACCTTGCGATGGTTTTGGAGGTCATCTACCACCAGAGCTGGGTCTGGGACTTTACGTGTACCTTACGATGGTTTTGTAGGCCTCCATCCACAGTTAGGTCTGAGACAAAGCTGTTGTATTACTTCTCGTGTCAGTCAGGCTTCTGGGGTCCTCGGCCCATAAACCACCCATATCCTAGCTGGTCTGGTACACTCTGTAGGCACTTGCCCGGGGCTTTATTAAGTTTACCTGCTGAACTGTCCATAATGTTTGCAGCCATTAGATTTCAGTGTTGATAATTTACAAATTTTATTCAAGCGTATTTTGCCAATATGGAGTTATTTCTTTTTGTGAATTGGGAACCACGCCTTCTAGGATTTTCCAGTTGTAAATTATGATATACCTTTCCCGTCTGCCTCAGTACTACAGCCTCAAGACGCTCCTCATTGCTTCAGATCCCTGACGGTGTAAGTGCGGGCTGTAGGGATTTTTGGCACGCTGTCTAGCTCTTACACCATTACGCTCTATGTGAAAGATGACGCCAGCGGACATCAGTATTGAAATCTGGAAAATATTAGTACATTGAAGAGTTTTTTTTTCAGTTTCTGTACTTTATTCCTTGGTAAAGAAAGGGGATCCTAGTGCTGTCACTCGCTACTCATGTACAATACCACCAGAAGCATCTGGCAAGTGTCGCGAGTACATAGAAATATAATACTGGGATTTACTAAAGCTTAAGAAGGAAGGACATTCCTTCAGCGCATCATCAATGTCATTGGTTTTGCCTGTCTTGTCTTGCGAGGTTGTAGCGTCCAAACTACCATCTCTCTTGGAGAGACATCTGTTGTTCTTTAGTGTGTGTGTGTGTGTGTGTGTGTCATTTCGCTCTCTCTTGTAGATGATGTTAGCACACAGCATCACTCTCTTCGGGAGCATATCATCCCCCTGAGGAGTTTCCTCATTGGTTTTATACGTCTTGAAAATTCGTGTTGTCCAGCTCGCCATCCTTGCTGAGGAGGTATCTCGTGTTTGCTGAAGGTGAGGTCATCGGACAGTTACCTCGAGGTCTCTTACATTTCAACCCGGCTTTATGTTTTTTTTTAGCGTATCTTCTTTCCTAAATCGCAATTGAAACTTTTCACCACTATAATGCACGCTTTTATCAGTGGCCCACTGGAAGACTTCATTATGTCTCTTTGTTTAGTTGTCTTCCAGAGATGAGGATGCCATACTTATTGTGGTATAATGTGCCGAGGGCGATGTGATGCGGGATCGTCTTTGCCCCTGAAGTCAGGTGGATGAAAATAAGATACAATAAGGCTCCTGCCGTCCCTTACTGACTGCCTCTTTCATTCCTCTATTGGTTCCACTCTTCCCTTATTGCCTCGTGCTTCCCCGCACTGCCATTTGCCTTTCCCGTTCTCTTTTTCTGTCTTTATCTTTCGGCAGATTTTTACCGTCTCCTTCCACTCTTCAGCGAACTCTCGACACCCGTCCTTCCCCGTGCCTCTGGAACGCTTTATGTTAGAGAATTCTAGCAATATATTTTCCTTTCTTCACTTGCCGGCCCTCCCACATCTCTCAGCTTTTGCATCGGGTAAGTCCCGAAGGATAACTTTAGACAGTTTTGTCTACATAGCCTGATCTCCACGCCCCAAGCACCACTACCCTCTCCAGCTTCGTCCGTCCCATTGTGCTTTTTGTCCCTGTACCGGCTGTCCCCTCTTGTGAGTGTCCCCTGCCACCTATTAAGATGTTCTTCCTCCTGCAACTCACATTAATGTGTCTTGGTGTCCCGTCTGCGGCCTCCCCTCCCGCTGCCACCACCTGTGTACATGTCACCTACGTACATCCGTCACCACCTTCACATCCTCAGTATTCACCAATGTGGTGACGTCAGCACTACAGCCCATGTTCTCTCCACCCCACCTGCATCCACCAAGTTCTGTGCATTCATTCCACTGCAAGCTGTGAAAGCTTGCACGTCCCCTCCAACCACCACCGCTTGCATGTTTCCCACATCCAGCTCTACTGAACACGTCCTCTGCATCCAACTCCACCTGTGCAGCCCCTGTATTCGACGGCCTCCATGTCCCCAGCATCATTCATCGTGCACATGTTCCTTGCCCTCACCAACACTTACTCGCGCCCAGATATCATTCTGCCACCGCTACCCTCACATCCATGCAGTTCCCTTATACACTGGTGGCCGCTGCCCCTGATGGCTGAGTTCTGTGTAAACAGGCCAGCGGGTCTCGTCCCTTGCCAGTGCCGTGGCCGATAGTCTCCAGCCTTCCCTGTGCTGGTAACTTGGTCGGGCCAGTCAGCGGGGCGCACACGATACCCCTGGAGGGGCCGTGGTGTATTAGCCGGAGCGAGCAGTTGGACTGCTGGAAGAGAGAAGGGAAATGCACCGTTAAAGAGATAGGAGGTGAACTGCTGAAAGGGGAGGGAGCTGAAGAACTGCGAGGAGAAAGTGACTGGAGAGCTGGATGAAAACATTGCTGAAGTACTAAAGACAAAGGAGCTGAAGTGAAAGCAGCTGGAAGATGCGTCAGCTAAGGGAGGAAGATACTGGAAGATACAGAGAAGCTGAAATTATGGAAGAGAAGAAAGGTAGAATGCTGGAAAAGAGGAGAGTGAAGTGCTTGTGAAAAGAGAGAGAAACAGGAATACTGGAAGAGAGGGGAGAAGAGGTGGAGTTCTGGAGGGAGAGGAGTTGAGTGCTGTGAAGGGAGGGATTAGAGTGCCGGGAAGGGACGAGGGATGGAGTACTGTTCGGGAGGGGCGTTGAGTGTTAGAAGGGGGGAAACAGTGGAGTGCTGGATGGAAAGGGGATTCAGTGCTGGGAGGGGAGAAGAGATGGAGTGTTGAGTAGAGAAGAGCTGAGTGCTGGGAAGGGAGATTGATTAGCGGAATTCAAGAGCCAAAGCCATATAGTATTTGACAGTTGGCAATAAAGACAGAATCATGTACCCCAGTGTAGAAAAGAAAGGCTTTGACTTGAAAAATAGGACAGCGATAAGTAAGGAATTACGGTATAGCTTTTTACACGAATTAGAAGGGAAAGAATATGTGACAGGAGACATTGGTCTCACTCGACGAGTGAACTTGGTGTGCCGAGTTAACAAGTGAGAAGCAGCTTGTGTATGCATAAGTGTGGAAGTCTGTATTCCATTGTAACACACCGGCGTGGGTTGAGGATGTTCGAGAGTGATGTTGCGAGACTGTGTACCTTGTCCACACTGTGACACTGTGAATGGACCAACGGCAACAGATAGATAGTAGATGGATAAAGCTGTGCACATTTTAGATGTAGGTACAAAGGGCATGCAGTAAGCAAAAGCTATACAAGATGAGGATAGCAGACATGGAGCCGAAGCCGGGTCTGCTTGCCTTGTAGCTTCGATGTCGGCCTCGTGACTTTCCATGGGCTTTAGCTTCTACGTCGAAGTGTGGCCTTCGGCCCCACGTCTGAGTAACAGTATATCATAACTGAACAACGATGCCATACCATATGTAGCCGGGTGATCCAAGTGACGTATTTTTTTTCCTTTTGTTTTTTTTACTCGTCTATGGAAAACGAATCACAATTCTTGGACTCGTGTTTTTAGAAGTCTTTAATGCAACACTCTCACCATGTGTTTATGAAAATCGAACAAAACTAGAAAAAAATGTGATGTTTTTATCGTAGAAAATGGAACCAGAATTCCTACATTTCAATAACTTCTTGAAAATTTATTCAAGATATTGTAGATATACCTTCTGGGCCTATCTTTACTTCTTGGGACCTTTTGAATATCTTTACTTTTTAGGACACTTTTAGATATCTTTACTTAGTAGCTCTTTACTTCACTTAGCCATTCGTCGTCTTCCAGACCTTATATATGCAATATCTTAAGGATTATTTAAGGTGTTTAAGTGCTCCATTAAATGCGCATTTCTTACCTTTTAAAACTGCTTCCTTCCCTGTGGTCTTAAAAATCTTAGACATACAAGAACACTTCCACCAAATGAATATTTCTTTCACGTAATATGTAACATGACATCTTTTTTCGCTTGTTTTACAGACGCCCTGAGAAGATATGTAATAATTATGATGATAATAATAGTAATGATAATGATAATATTATTACTTTTATTATTATTATTATCATTATTATTATTATTGTTATTATTATTATTATCATCATCATCTTTATTGTTATTGTTCGTCATTTCCCGCTTTAGCTGGTTAGCGCCAGGAACAGACAAAGACCGCATTCGCTCACATCCTCATTCGCTTGTTTACTGCACCGAAACCACAGGTCCCTATTCATAACGATGCCCCAAAGACCTTCCCATGTTTTCCTCTTCCCGCTTCACATGCCCTGGTTCAGTCCATTAATGGCACGTCGAACCCCTGTATACCTCATAATTCCAGTTCACTCTTATCCCGTGCACGCATTTCACCCTCTTCCATGTTCAGGATCTGATCATCAAAATGTTTTGTACTCCACCCTTTCATTCCAAAGTTAGTCTCCTACTTCTTCACCCTCCACTTCTGACACATACATCGTCTTTGTCAGCCTCCCCTCACTCATTCTCTCCGGTTGTCCAAACCGTATTAGATAAGCGCTCCCTATAAGCGAACATCACGGACCTTCCATCTGTTTGCCTTACGAACACAGATGTAACGAATGGAATTAGTTAAGACGTGACATAGACTAACAGTGAATAAAACTAGATGTACAAAGGAAATAATAGATAGATCATGTTAGAAAGTAAATAATTGTGTCTTTGTTTTGAACATGACCACCATTCCCTACAACACTACGCATCCCACGACCCTTCAGGTCCACGATGCAATTACCACAGCGAAGACAACAGGGCAGTTGCTCACCACTCAGATGCCCTGCTTTTTATGCACATAGACGCTCGCATATCACCACATTTTGTGGACGTGGCCAGCTTCCTGAGTGCTGCAGGAGCCTCAGGGAGAGATGAGACTCATGATGCATATATATATATATATATATATATATATATATATATATATATATATATATATATATATATATAATAGAGATAGATAGATAGATAGATAGATGATAAATTTTTGTGGGTGTTCTTATTGCATCCCACTACAACCACACAACCTTGCTGTCAGGTCAGTACCAGAGTTTGGTGTGGGGAGGAGGCAGGATAGCCCCACCACTTGCCCTAGGTAACCCCTGGATGAACTCTTGTCTCTGGCCTTATAATAGGTATTTTTTTCCTCACGTGAATCCGTTAACGTTCTTGATCATTGGTCAACTTACTCGATTAGTATATATATATATATATATATATATATATATATATATATATATATATATATATTTATTTATTTATTTATTTATTTATCTATTTGTTATACTTAATCGCTGTTTCCCGCGTCAGCGAGGTAGCGCAAGGAAATCACATTCAACATGAATCACACTGGTATATCGGTAAACTTGGACAAATAAACACAGAAGCTCCAAGTCTTCGACTGTATTGCAAGCCATTTTCCAGGATCCTTGAAAATGGCTTGAAATGCAGTCGAAAGCTTGAAGCTTCCGTGTTTGCGAGTTTTCATATATATATTTTCTTTTTTCTTTCTTTCAAACTATTCGCCATTTCCCGCATTAGCGAGGTAGCGTTAAGAACAGAGGACTGGGCCTTTGAGGGAATACCCTCACCTGGCCCAATTCTCTGTTCCTTCTTTTGGAAAATTAAAAAAAAAAACGAGAGGGGAGGATTTCCAGCCCCCCGCTCCCTCCCCTTTTAGTCGCCTTCTACGACACGCAGGGAATACGTGGGAAGTATTCTTAATCCCCTATCCCCAGGGATATATATATATATATATATATATATATATATATATATATATATATATATATATATATATATATATATATATATATATATATATATATATGAGAGAGAGAGAGAGATAAATAGGTCATTGTACACAAATGTCTTATCACTGTATTGAAGGAGTTAAAAGTGAATGAACATATACATGCAGCTTAATTCCCCAGTTCTCCCCAGCATACGTTACCCGCCAGTCCACATGATGAAAGCTGTTAATCTCTATGATAGAGGTTGTCAATCCCCATGATAGAGCTTGTCAGTCCCCATGATAGAGCCTGCCCATCCCCATGATAGAGCCTGTCAGTCCTCATGATAGAGCTTGTCAGTCCCCATGATAGAGCCTGCCCATCCCCATGATAGAGCCTGTCAGTGGTCATGATAGAGCTTGTCAGTCCCCACAAACATCCCACCCCCTCCCCGCGCCTCATCCCACTTCCCCGTATACATCTGTTGATTCTCTACTCCTCAGAATACACATTGCTTCCTCGCCTCCGTCACAAACAACCCAGGCGAAAGATTCCCCGAACCGAAGCCTCTTATTATTATTTATCCCCACCTCCCTCCCCCCAAACCCTCCAGGCCCCACAGCCCTACACATATCGCCCTCCAGAACGCCCCTCTCTTTCCTCCACACACACACACACACACACACACACCACTTACCCCCACCTCCCCCCCTTCCCGGTCGTCTCATCACAGGTTCGGGAGTTCATTTTAATTCCGCCATTGAGTCGGGGGCTCCTGGCTGGCCAGTGACCGGGGCCGCACCTAAACCAACACACGCCCGCCCTCCCCCTGCCAGATGAACAAATAAATAACAAACAAAGACATTCCTCTTCCCCCTCCTCTTCCCCCTCCTTCCTTCCCCCACTACCACCGCCGGCTGTCTTTGCCCAGATCTGCCACCGCCATCACTGGTGGTCCCCCCCCCCCATCTCTCTCTCTCTCTCTCTCTCTCTCTCTCTCTCTCTCTCTCTCTCTCTCTCTCTCTCTCTCTCTCTCTCTCTCTCTCTCTCTCTCTCTCTCTCTCTATGGAATACCATATGGAGAATTCCTTGTTCGTCCCATCTTCTGCATACGTTGCATGAAACTTACGGTAAAAATCCATTTATAAAGTCTTTAATTTCTTAAATGGCCTGGATCATTAATCAACAAACTCCCTATTGGGCCATTTGTGAGAGCCAGGACTGTGTGGATTATTCTTTTATCTAATACTTCTTTGACGTTTCCCACGTTAGCGAGGTAGCGCCAGGAACAGACGAGGGAAAGGCCTCACTTGCTCACATCCACTCTTTGGCTGCTCTGTGTAATGCACAGAAACCACAGCTTCCTCTCCACAATCATATCCCACAGATATCTCCATGGTTTCCCTCGGCTTCTTCTTCATGTGACCTAATTCAGTCCATGGACAGCACGTCGTCCCATGTATACCACATTGCTCCATAGCATCGCTTCCCTGTATGTAAGGTATCTTGACTGTGTTCCAGTAGACTGGTTCAGCGGGTGTGCATGGATTCACGGAACCCCTTCCTCCACTCTTGTGGTCGACAGCAGTGTCGTCATGTGCAAATCGACAGTCGTAGCTTCATTTACAGGTCGATAGCTGTTGCTTCATTTACAAGTTGATAACTTTAGCTTCATTTATCAAGTGCACGGCTGTAACTTCATTTACAAGTCGACGCCTGTAAGTTTATTTGCAGGTCGACAGCTGTAGTGTCATTGTCATAGCGACAGCAGTAGCATCATTTAGAGGTCAGCTTTTTTTCTACAAGTAGACATCAGTAGCATCACTTACAATTCGACATGTTAACGTCACTCACAAGTTAACCTATGCATCATCTTTTACAAGGGGATACGAGGTTCAGAGACGCGATGTGAGTAACATCATTTGCAAGGGGACTCGACGGCTCTATAGAAACGACGGCAGTATAACATCATCGTCATGAGCCATAGCTTCGCCAGCATCAACGTTGCAAGAAGGAAGGAAACGAGAGCTTTGGTCTTGCTGTTTTCCAAACTCATAAACCACACACTGCCGTCCCCAGCGGCGTTCGCAGTTGCGCTGCATCGCAGATGGAACTCTAGGTTTAAACCGCCGTCGGTGTAATGTGTTATACCCGCGTAGGCTGTAGTCACCAGCGTCCAGTATCGATAATGAGTAGGTGGGTAAGTGTGTCTGGTGGTCGGATGGGCGTGATGGGGCCTGGCAGTGGGGTTGGGGCCGGGCCGGGCCAAGGCTTGGCAGTGGTTCAAGCCGCGGCCCCCGTCATGGTATCATATATATGGACGGTTTCAAAAAAGCAGTCAGTCGGTTAGATTATTAGTCGTTGAGTGTGTTCACGGATGGTGTTAAGGTTCAGACGTGGGCGTGGTAGGCGTGTGTGGGTGGGTGAGAGACGGCGGGCGTGTGTGTGTGTGTGTGTGTGAGGCGTGGTGGTGGAAGTCGGGAGTTAATGTAATGACATTAAGAAAGGCTGTTGACGGTATCGTTCGAGGGTTAACGCTGTATATCGTATGTGGATTGTAGATGAAGTTGGGTCGCGAGGCTTCACATCTCAAATGATCGTGTTTGATGATAATTATGTGGATTTTAGATGAAGTTGGGTCGCGAGGCTTCACATCTCAAATGATCGTGTTTGATGATAATTATGTGGATTTTAGATGAAGTTGGGTCGCGAGGCTTCACATCTCGAATGATCGTGTTTGATGATAATGATGATCATAATAGTAGTAATACTACTATTACTACTTCTAATGATAATAATAGTAATGATAACGATTATGAAAGTGATAATAGCAATAAGAATAATGATGATAATCCTAATAGCATTAATAGTAATGATGAAAATAACAATGATAATGATGATAAATGAGCATAGTGGTAGATATGGTTTATTGAAGTAATTGTCGGCAAAATACATTGGACAGACACTGGGGTTATAAAAGGAAGGGTGGAGTTAGGGGACGAGAGTCATTCTGCTAACACTAAGAGGCAGTCTGTTGATTATTGATGATGTTCACAGTGGTTGGGATGGGGCTGTTCCTGTTGTACCAGCCCGGTGAAGTTTGTTGTGCCGAACTGTCGATTCGGGGACGAGGGATCCCTGGTGGTGGGAGGTGACGGTAGCGGGAATGGTGATGCAATAGTTTCTTAGACTGCGCAGCTGGTGTCTCGCCTTGACCTTACTACCCACCAGTATGGCACAAGGTGCCTCACCTTGACCTTTCTGCTTGCCAGTATGGCACAAGGTGCCTCACGCCGACCATGTTGGACATCAGTGTTCCTTCCTCTTAACTGTATTTCTTTTTGTGCACTGTTAAATATTTCCCCTTCCTTATTTTGTTTTCCTTCGTCTCTCTCTCTCTCTCTCTCTCTCTCTCTCTCTCTCTCTCTCTCTCTCTCTCTCTCTCTCTCTCTCTCTCTCTCTCGACCTCTCTCTCTCTCTCTCTCTCTCTCTCTCTCTCTCTCTCTCTCTCTCTCTCTCTCTCGACCTCTCTCTCTCTCTCTCGACCTCTCAGGCGATTGTGCTTTGGAAGTACGCTGATGTTCGGAGGGGCCTTACGGGAACTCTATACGTCCTGTGTGTTGTGCCTCGAGGGACATAATGGACAATGTGTGTCATGGAAGGAAAGAAGAAGAAAACGGTCGAACTCGACGTTATTGTGACCACAGACAGTGCGGTTGTATAGGGAAACATACACGCATAGAAACCAAACACGTACACACAGCACGCTACAGTGTTCTCTGTAACACACACACACACACACACACACACACACACACACACACACACACAGAATTACGCACAAACTAAAGCGAACGGAAAAAGAATGGATGAACCCAAATCACTTCAAAGAACACATCAGTACAATAACAAAAACAAAGCCTTTCAAAATATCTTTGCTAACTACGACAATAACAACAACACACTCGATAACTGGGACCTAAGTGCGAAAAATACATGTCAAAGGCACTAGGTTTCATCCCGACCACCACCACAGCTATGACCATCACTGCCATCATTAATGCCACCTTGGTCATCCCGTCATTATCACTGAGGTTACCAATGCTTCCTCCATCATTACCACTGCCGCCCGCCTCCATCAACCCCAACCACTGCCTCCACCACCACCACTGCCACCTGTTATCTCCCAACGCCACAGCAACCTTCATTATCTACGTCTGCTGTAACCGTCTACCACACCTACCACCACAGCAAGTACCATCACCACCATCACCTACCATCCCACCCAACCACACCACCTTCATCGCAATAGGTTTATAGCAGCACCACACTACGCTTCTGGTTTATTTTCTTGTCTTCCTTTATATAAATTAGGAATGTGTTCCAGCAGATGACCTCTTCATAGACCATCAGGCTTCCCCATGTACTGTCCTCCACCAGATAACCTCTTCATAGACCATCAGGTCCTATTGTTATCTGGCTTTTCCATGTGCTGTCCTCCAGCACATGACCTCGTCATAGACCATCGGGTCTTCTGTTATCTTGTTTTCCCATACGCTGTCCTCCAACAGATAACCTTTTCATGCTCGTATATCATATGTCCTTTCCATGTATTTTCATCCTTCCCATACCGTCCGCCCACCCACCCCTCCCATATCACCCCGGGGAGAACGAACATCAACAACAAGCCAAAACATCAATACGTGCCACATCATCACCGCCGTCAACAGCCATGCATCATCAATTGTGGTGTCGAGCCGAACACAACATCAACAAGAGTCATGATAACAAATATAATTGGGCCGGACGCACGCCAAGGGAGCCGGCATGTTGTCTGCCTCCCTCGCCCTATGGTTAATAATTCCACAAGGGATGTTAGTAGTGGCCGCTGCGGTAATTTTAGCCCTCGTCGTCACGACGGTACGATCCTGGGACTCGACGGTACGATACTAGGGCTCGACCGTACGATTCTAACACTCGATGGTACGATACTAGGACTGGACGGTACGATCGTAGGGCTCAATGTTACGATACTAGGGCTAGATAGTACGGTACTAGGGCTCGATGGTATGATACTAGGGCTGAATGGTACGGTACTAGGGCTGGACGGTACGATACTAAGGCTCGACGGTACGATCCTAGGGCTCGAGGTTACAGACCAAGACCTCAACAGTAATATCTTACCCTGGAACGTCACGGTACGACTCTAGGGTATGATGGGTCATGTCAGAGCCCGGACCATCATCAACCAAGGGTCGTACCGTCATGCTCATAGGTCGTGCCGTCGCGTCTGACCATCATCAACCAAGGGTCGTTCCGTCATGCTCATAGGTCGTACCGTTGCGTCTGACCATCATCAACCAAGGGTCGTACCGTCATGCTCATAGGTCGTACCGTTGCGTCTGACCATCATCAACCAAGGGTCGTACCGTCATGCTCATGGGTCGTGCCGTCGCGTCTGACCATCATCAACCAAGGGTCGTACCGTCATGCTCATGGGTCGTACCGTTGCGTCTGACCATCATCAACCAAGGGTCGTACCGTCATGCTCATGGGTCGTACCTTTGCGTCTGACCATCATCAACCAAGGGTCGTACCGTCATGCTCATGGGTCGTGCCGTCGCGTGGAAGGCGTTAAGTACCCTCAGTGCAGCAGACAGTCGTTCCTCTTGTTTCGTTCCTGGTTACCCCTACATTGTCAGGTTCGCCTAAATTTAGAGATAGATGTATGATGCTTTCTGTTTGGTCTTGCATTGAGCGCACATCAGCGCACACATACCTGCATATGCACATGCAAATGTACATATGCCGACATGCATACATTCATGAAAATTATGAGAGTCCACATGCCTTGAATTAAACATACACACACAAGCACAATTGTTTACATATATGTGAATATGTGTATACGCACATAGATATATACGTATATACGAAAACCATTTCCCGCGGTATGGAGGTAGCGCTTGAAACAGACGAAGAAAGGCCATACATCCATTTTCCGGCTGTCATGTGCAGTGCACCGAAATCACAGCTAGACCCCACAGACCTTTCCGTGGTATCCCCCTGCCCGCTTCACGTGCCCTAGTTCAGTCCATTTGACGGCACGTCGCCCCCTGTATACCACATCGTCTTCCGTCTACTCTGTCCCGTGCACGCCTCTCACCCCTTTGCATGTTCAGGCCCCGATCACTACTGTGATCCCCAGAGTGCACTCCACGATATATCCAGAGCATCCCATGATCCTAAAAGTCCCAAGATTAGAGTGTAGAAATCCACCCTGAGCATAAGTATGGAGAATTCTGCTGGTGTCATGGACATGTTGGTATCAACGGTAATGAAATAGCAGATCCTGAGGCTAAAGTAGCTGTACCTAGTAATCTGTATGCGTGAGTTATACCTCACAGTGGTCTAGAGGGGCAGAAGAAATGACTCTGTTAGACGCAAATGGCAAGTTAGGTCGCCATATTCAGACTTAACTCACTTTCGACAGGAGGATTGCTCATACTGTGTTCTTAATCACGAAGGGACCCACCCCAATACGTGACGCTTATATTTTTGCCGTATTACCTTGAAGCCTGTATTAACGGATTGCCAAAAGATGTATGAGATTGAGTCAGATATGAATTACATGACGACAGTGAAAGGATTGAAAGTGTTACAGAAATATTTGACTTTATTGGTTATGTAAATTGAAAACCTTTTGTGAAGGAAGCCAGAATATATGATTATTGCCTGCTGCTGGAAGCAGCTTAGCTTTGGGTTGTAGGAGCCTTGAGAAGGAGGTCCTGGTCATCTGAAAATCTACCAAATCTACCAAATTCGTTTCTTTCCTTTTTTTATTTTGTAGGACAAACCTTTGGTTGGTATATAAGGTGTTGGGACGTTGGAATCATTAGGAGAGGTGTTAGTTTACAACGAGACTGTAATCTCTGTCGAGATACGGTGGAGATAACCGAGATGTTACGTGGCTGTCAGATTGCGGATTTATAATAATTTGATGGAGAGTAAGATAACATACAAATAACAGAACCGATATCAGAAGATGGTATGTGTGACCTAGATTTCGTTTACAGCTACATATCACTTGATGTGAGATGATACAAGATATATTTGATTTACATATTGAGGGAAACAAGAGATGTTTGATTTATATAATGAGAAATATATCATTGTGATATCAAGATTAGACACGTGATCTGATAGTGCGAAATCAGATGACCTAGATATCGCAATGGCTGGGCATCGCTCGTAACGATACGAGAGCTGTAATTTTCTTCTCTTGCACTCGGTAAACAAAGCGGTGGTGTAAGGGTGCGTGATGATACCACGGTGGCACGATGGGTTTGCCGAGGATTAGAGAAGTGTGGTGACGCCGGGCCAGCACGCTGACACGCACCCACGCCAGGCGCCGTGAGTTGGCAAGAGTAGGCCGGCCTCTTCTTTAGTAGGAATCACCTTTTCATCTGATTTTTTCCTCATTCTTAACCTGTTCGTCATCAGAACTGTCACAGGAACGTGCATGGGCAACCCCTTCCCCCTCACCCGCCACGCACACACACACTACACACACCA
This sequence comes from Panulirus ornatus, assembly GCF_036320965.1. Lineage (NCBI taxonomy): Eukaryota > Metazoa > Arthropoda > Malacostraca > Decapoda > Palinuridae > Panulirus > Panulirus ornatus. The sequence goes on along the minus strand of NC_092294.1, from coordinate 8,407,378 downwards.
CACACACACACGCAAACACACACACACACACACACACACACACACACCACACACCACACACACCACACAAACACACACACACACATCGCATCTAAAGAAGCACAAAGAGCTTATAGATTAGGTCCAGAAGATGGTTAGCAAGTGAGGTACCTGAAGTACGAGATATTTGCTGCAGGAAGACCTCAGAGGTCTTTCATTTGTACAATCTTTAAACTTTCAAACCATATTAATGGTTTCTGCAGTGAACAGTCCATCCAAAGATGCATGTGGAAAATAACTAGAACGCTCCGTGAATTATCTTTGGTTGGTTCCTTCTCAAGGATCGTGCTAACGTACTCTGTAGTCGTACCGTCGTGGCATAGCATGAAACTGAATAAAGATACTTGCTGGAAACGATGTAAAGAAGTACTTTTTTCATTCTAAGAGAAGCGAGTGAATGGAATAGGCTGAATGAAGGTTAGAAAGTTCAAGAGGTGGGGCCCTTACGAGTGTAAAACTCCCTCTTCGAAAACTACACTGCCTTGTCAACTCGCAAGGCTTTATTGTAACCTAATGGCACGCAACACATCAATAGCCCTAACCTTCATTAACCTAAACCATAGTTTTTTTTTCGTGTTACCTGAGACAGCAGCACGGACAACTGAGGCTTTCCTTCTTCATCCCAAACTCACGTAGGTCTCGCTCTCATGCCCATTACACAACGCGAGGTGCTGAAAAGGTTCTTCAAAGAGCATAAGAGATCATCCTTGTTTCTTCCTGATGGCCTGAATAAGAGGCGCTAAACATACTGGTCCTTCCCTCTCTTTCCAGCCATTACTTCGGCCACATCTGAGGATAGGAGGATGCAGTTTGCACCATCTTTGCCTTCGTCACCTCCTCCTTCCTTGGATCCCTCGTCCCAGAGTTGCATTTCAGCGCCACCACTGCATCGAGTCCATCCGTCAATGCCAAAGAAACCTGTTTAAACTTACATTTCATTAAAACTCTTGGATCTCGGTTTTTAGTCCTAAAAATTTTATTTGGATAGTTATGGATAGATAAAACATGACGTTGGTAGCATGGAAACATGGTACGTGGCTGTGGGAAGGTGGTGGAAAGTGTAGAACATACGCTGGGTACAATACACAGGACATTGCCCTAGGAAGGTGACAGGTGTTCCTTGAGTGGGCTCAGGGACCCAAAGGGTCAAAGTAACATCATAAAATGATGAATAGCATAATACCAATGGTCGCACAAGCTTTCTGACGTGATGTGGGTATAGTTCAAGGTAAAGCAAGATTTGTATCAGAAGGTTAGTCACAAACTTTTCGAAAGAGCAGGGTGTGGAGGTCCTGAAACCAATTATTTTAGGGCTTTCCCCAGTTTAATGTTTAAGTGTGGGGCAGAACAGACTCTGGGAATGCACGGGATCATAGCCTCTCGCGACTTGTCGCATGGACCTGTAACCTAGGCGTATTCTGGCACCAACAGTATCACATTGCCTTATACAATTCCTCTGCATTTCACACTGATGTTACCTGAACCTAAAGCGATCTTAATATTTGATACAACAGCCACCAGGTCTTCCAGCATCTCTCTGGGGGTTTAAGCCCTCGCGGGCCAGTGGGATGATAACGTTACGGCCTGTGGCTTTAGTTTGACCACGTCTGGTGGAAGGACCCGGGAGCAGACAAGCATTTTTAAGCAAGGTTATCAACACGGTCATGACCCATACCCAAACGTGGAGATATCCTCAGAAATAAGATATATAGATCATTATTAAAGGCATTACAACACGGAGTGAATAGTGGAAAGAACAGTATCCTGCAGGCCAATGGCTGGTGTGGAGTCACCTTAGAGATGGACAATGCACCTCATTACCGTGAGTGTACTAAGCACCTCACAGTAAGCAAAGCTTTACCAAAAGCCAAGTCATTATAGTTGGGAGTGGATGAGATTTTTAGGGCTGTAGACACCATAAGCCACACTGGCCTTACTATTGTTTTGCAAGACTCCATCGGCTTACGTAAGCAGCGTATTGCCAGGCGTGTTAGTAAGCACCCTATCTGGTCGTTCACAAGTTAGTCCTTGTATGGTACGAAGGCTGGATGGATCAGGTTGACGATGCACATTATAAGTTCTGACAGGTTTAATGTGCCAGGGTTTCAGAGATGAAGGTATATGATCTGCTGGTGTTAGATACTGTATAGGCTTGTTGGTTGCAAAACATTTCGTGTATGGGGGCCGGGGTCATTGGTAACATGTAGAAGTTGTTCTGAGACAATTGGCACCAAAGATGGGGCGCAAGGGGTCTTGATAAAGTCAAGAACTGAAGAAAAAGCATGCCCAGTTCTTGAATATACTACTACTCTGGTGACACAGGACAGCTTAGAATTAGTCCCATAGCTTTATTTTGGACACCATCACGGGAATGAAGAGGTTGCGAATATGCCATAAAACAAGGACGATGATAAGCGATTACAAGTCTTACCTGCAGTGGGGTAAAGCTCTTATCTGTGTCACATCGTGCATCAGTCCTCCTGTGTGGGATCATGGATGGGGTTAAGGCAACCAAGTAGTCTGTCTTTCAGACAGAGTGCTCTTGGATCAGTATCTAGGCAGGAATGTGTTTTTTTTTTTTTCGTAGTTCAGTTACATTATTGTAATGCACAAGGGAGGCAAATCTCGTTCTTTACATCATGAGCATGGTGCAGGAGTTTCGCTCTGATGGTGTCAATGACAAGACATAACAAGGCCACAGTAAGTGATGGAGTGCGTGAACTGGTCAAAGAGAACTCGAAAGTCTCGCGGATGAGGTGCTGCTGAGACAGATGGCGTCAGCACCTCAAGTGGTGGTCTGATAACAACGTTCTGATCCAACTAAGCATCCATCCCACACGCCAGGTTCAGAAAGTTATTCTAGCGTGATGTCCTGATTAACATATCAAAAGCAAATTTATGGCCCATAAAGGCATTGCATACCAGGTGAAGTCTTCGGCCCGATACTACAGGCTGCTCTTGGGATGAGTTGGGTCTTTGGTAGCCGAAGCCCGCTGGCCCGCGTAGCTCCCACACAGCCTGGCTGGTCTGTTACACTCTACTGTGTATCCGATGTCTCGGAATGCATCCCAGGGTGTTTATGACGGTAGTAGGCAAGGTGTTGAGGAGCAGAGTCTTCCACGCCTGTCGTGCCAGTAGGATGTTATTTCCGAATGTATGTATGTTAGTGAGATGTGTTGGTGAGCTAAGCAATAGTGTATCCTCCCGCCTGTTAAGGAACCAAAGAAATTCTTAGTTCGGAGAAAAAATTGGTTCCTTTAGGAAGTTGCCAGCAAGTGCCTGTTTGGGTAATTTTATGGCATGAAAAGTTTACTTGGCAGGCCATTTTACCCGAGGGTTGCACTGGCGTGCATAAAGAATCACATCGTCCTTGCTCAAGGGGCTTAAAAGAAATTGAGGATAGGTTTCTCACAACATGGAGGCGTCTCCATAACCACCAGTTGTTCAACAACTAGGTTCGGAGGTTGTTGAATTCTCTGTGGGTAGTCCAGCGTGAGTCAAACTCCTCAGTGCTCGCCAGGAGCTCGGTGGTGAGGTACCGTTGTGTATAGTGTCTGCCTGCCGCTTGGTCCAGATGAAGGGCGTCTTCGGAGCTTTAGTGTTCCAGAGGAGAGGTAGGTCTGTTTGGGTATATTTGTGCGTAAGTGGCTGACTTTACTCAGAACGAGGCATTTGTGCACATCTCACATTTTTTTTTAATCTATCTATCAGTAGTTGAGTGATGAAAAAGTGGAGGTAGTTGCAGTTTGTTTCAATGGTGCTTGAGTAACAATAATCACCAGTTTCGGCTTCCTTCACATGTAGGTTTCGAGTAACAGCTATATATTTCCAGAGTTTACCCTCTTCATTAATCAGTCGTGTTAATCCAACATCATTATTGAGTATATCATCACTCTCTGATGCTCAAGTGTCCCGTTTCATTGATGCAGAACATATCTTACCTTTTTTTTAATCATCGTCCTCACAGACGTCTCTCATATTCCCAATTTGCTTTGATAATATCCATAAACCTCATCTTTCCATATGTATGATATCCTGCGTCTCATTATATTTCGTCATACCTCATTATACTCCGTTTTCGCTAATATCACTGTGGAGGTGGACGAGCCCCCAAGGGTCAATGTATGAACGTGAGGTGAGGTACACCAGGTCCAAGCGCACGGACACATGTACACTTAACGAACACGCACACGCTTTCCCCCGCTACCACACACCACCACTGCTACCTCACACGCCTGCCTCTTCCCCTCCACCACACATTATCTCTTTCAGACATCTCCACAGCCACACAGCTCCACTACCTCACACCTGCACCACTACACACACACCACCACGTTCCACTAACACCATTGTCACACGCTATCTCTACCACACACCTTTACTTCCACACAAGCCCACTTCCACACACATCCCTCCACAAACACGATATTCCTCCGCCGCTACCACACAACACCACATCCACACACGTCGACCGTCACACCCCTCCATCAGCACCACACACTTTCACCACCAAATACCTCCGCTACCACACACAACCACCATCACACCATCTCAGCCACCACACTACCATTCCCACCACCACAACCACACACGTCCACCACCACCACACATCATTGTGTCTCTTTCCCCAACTACAACAAAAGAGCGACACGTCAGCATGTTGTGTCCCGCCGCGCGCTGTGATTGGTTGATAATCTGCTCACGTGACATGTTAGTGCGTCTTGTTGTTGTCACTGGGTCGCACGTCACCCTCGTTAATCATTCGTGTTAAGCTGTCGTTGAGCACGCTTCTTTTCGTTTACTTCATTCTTTTTTTTTCATCTCCACCTCATAGTCAACGCATAAGATTTTTGAGCTCATTCATTATACTTTCGTTGATCAAAGCAGTATCTCTTGCGTTCGTACACATCCAATTCGCCGTCGTTAACCGCTCGCTTTATGCTCAGTCAACTCGGTCGCCTCACTCTCGTTGATTGCTGAACACACTTGTCTCGTTTTATGCCCTTACCTTTATCTTCCTAACGCTACTCTTGGGAGAGATTAATGCAACGTTGATTATGGTTCCTTTATTTCCATCATCCCACCGCTTTACTAGCGTTGGTCTACTTGCTGCTTTACTTATTGCTTAGTTAGTTGTCTCAATCGTTGATCGCGCACCCACCTTACGCATTAATCTTACCCATTTTACTCGTTGATCTGGCTAGCATTGCGTACGTTAATCTTACCGTTTTATTCGTTGATCGTATGTAATAAAGGCTTTCACAGTGATCGCCATTGGGTGTCTCGTTTATATCCACGCTCTTAAATTTCGTTAAACGCTGCCACTCAACCTCTTAGTTTGTGCTTTATTTGATCAAGGTCGTTTTAATTGTTCATCCCACCCTCTTCGCTTTGTTTGAGAACGACCTTACTCGTTGACCATTTATGTTCATTGATGGTTCAGTGATCTGTTTTAGTCTCGTTTCACCGTACAACATCCGCCTTCGTCGATTGCGCGTATATTCGTTTATCATTTGGTGGGTCACGCTCTCGTTTTAGTAGTGGTAAATTACATCGGTACATCTGTTGATACTTACCCTCGTTGATCGGCTCTGCTTCATCAGTGTATCACATCCACTTTGGTCTCGTTAAAGGACCTTCTCGTTAGCTCTCGTTGATCCCTACCATACTTCTCGTTCACTGTGTCTGCTCGTTATTCTCGTTTAAACCAACCTTGAGTGTTTCGTTATTGTCCATTCGTGCCTCGTTTTTAAGTCTCACTTCTGTTTTCGATAAACTTACCCACTTTTGTTATAGTTGATCACTGATCCTCTTCTGTTTTGTTCGTTTGCGTCTCTCTCTCTCTCTCTCTCTCTCTCTCTCTCTCTCTCTCTCTCTCTCTCTCTCTCTCTCTCTCTCTCTCTCTCTCTCTCTCTCTCTCTCCAGGACGGGAGAGTTTCTCCATGTTGTTATGGTCTCGTTTTCTTTTTCTTTTTTTACATTTTTTTCCTCGTTTTATATATATCTGATCTGTTTTACAGGCCAGCTGGAGGGATATCCAGCGCATCATGTCTCTTGTCATAATTGTGTCACACGCACACTGGCCCGGCGGCGCTCTGAGTACGACACTCGACGGTACTGCGGTCTCCCCTTGAGTGCGACGGTACTGCGGTCTCCCCTTGAGTGCGACGGTACGGCACTCGACGGTACTGCGGTCTCCCCTTGAGTGCGACGGTACGGCACTCGACGGTACTGCGGTCTCCCCTTGAGTGCGACGGTACGGCACTCGACGGTATTGCGGTACCCCCTGCGCACGACGCTACTGCAGTCTCCCCTTGAGTGCGACGGTACGGCACTCGACGGTACTGCGGTCTCCCCTTGAGTGCGACGGTACTGTGGTCTCCCCTTGAGTGCGACGGTACTGCGGTCTCCCCTTGAGTGCGACGGTACGGCACTCGACGGTATTGCGGTCTCCCCTGCGCACGACGCTACTGCAGTCCTCCCTTGAGCACGACGGTACTACGGTCACCCTCTTGAGCATGACGGTACTACGGTTTTCGACGGTACTCCGGTCTTCCCTTGAGCACGACGGTACATTTAATCCCTTGAGCACGACGGTACTACGGTCACCCTCTTGAGCACGACGGTACGGTTTTCGACGGTACTCCGGTTTTCCCTTGAGCACGACGGTACATTTAATCCCTTGAGCACGACGGTACAGTTAGTCCCTTGAGCACGACGGTACATTTAATCCCTTGAGCACGACGGTACATTTGACCCCTTGAGCACGACGGTACAGTTAGTCCCTTGAGCACGACGGTACATTTAATCCCTTGAGCACGACGGTACATTTGACCCCTTGAGCACGACGGTATAGCTGGCTCCTGGAGCACCACGGTACGATCATTGGAGATATGATAATGGCCTCTCCTCTCTGATGACCCGGACCCCTCAGGTTGTACCGTCCGTCTGTCGACTCACAACCTAGTCAGTACTTGGTGAAGTCTACGTGAGTCATCACCCCACACACACACACACACACACAACCCGGGGGTGAGCCCAGGCTGTTGAGTTGGGTCGTTGGTCGACCAAGCCGTTGGAAGCCGCAGCCGGCGCAGGCTGGTCGTAACCATCATGCAGTGCTGTTGCTCTCTGCCGATTCATTTTCTCCCGGCGACGACACGCACTCTCTGGGGCGGTAGATAAACAGCTGCAGAATTTGGCGCTGTCGTGAGTGCGTGAGAGAGAGAGAGAGAGAGAGAGAGAGAGAGAGAGAGAGAGAGAGAGAGAGAGAGAGAGAGAGAGAGAGCCGAGACCGTCCACGCACTTGAACAACAATGGTTCTAAGTCCGTCCCACACACACCCCCTTCCCCCCTGGCGAGTGTATAGACAAGTGTGAGGAGGAGGAGGAGGAGGAGGTTGAGTCCATCATGGCAGTGAGGCCCTCCCAGAGCCAGCTTCTTTATCTCTAGCGACCAGGAGAAGCTGGCAATAACAACAACACACTCGTACCTCACACACTTGAACAAATAAACACTTAACAACGACATAGGGGTGGGTGGTAGGGTGGTTATGGGTCTTGGGGTGGGGTGCCGGAGGTCGATGGGGGTTTGTGGGGGACGGTGGGGTGCTGGAACGAGGTATTGGGATGGGGTTCGGGAGGACGGTGAGGTGAGCTGGTGGGGTGGGGTTAGAGAGGACGATGAGGTGTTGGCATGGGGTTGGAGAGGATGGTGAGTGGGGTTAGAAACGACGGTGGAATGGGGTGGTGTTGATGAGGACGTTGAGTTGATGGGGTTGGGTATGGAGAGGAGAGTGAGGTAGTGGGGTTGGTATGGCGAGAGCGGGCTGATTGGTGTGGGGTGGGGTTGGTGGAACTAAGATGCTTGGGTAAAACCGTAATATATATCCCCCCCGTCTCTCTCTCTCTCTCTCTCTCTCTCTCTCTCTCTCTCTCTCTCTCTCTCTCTCTCTCTCTCTCTCTCTCTCTCTCTCCCTCCCTGTCATATAAATACGGTTCCGGCGGTTTCAGAAGTTTGTAAACAGAGATTATTTTTCCTGAGCCTCAGCTATTTAGCATTGCGTCGGTCGTACTGGCCCTCACCACCACTCACGGTCGTACTGGCCCTCAACCACCACTCACGGTCATACTGGCCCTCAAGCACCACTCACGGTCGTACTGGCCCTCAACCACCACTCACGGTCATACTGGCCCTCAAGCACCACTCACGGTCGTACTGGCCCTCAACCACCACTCACGGTCGTACTGGCCCTCAACCACCACTCTCGGTCGTACTGGCCCTCAACCACCACTCACGGTCGCACTGGCCCTCAACCACCACTCACGGTCGCACTGACCCTCAACCACCACTCACGGTCATACTGGCCCTCAAGCACCACTCACGGTCGCACTGGCCCTCAACCACCACTCACGGTCGTACTGGCCCTCACCACCACTCACGGTCGCACTGGCCCTCAACCACCACTCACGGTCGCACTGACCCTCAACCACCACTCACGGTCGTACTGGCCCTCAACCACCACTCACGGTCATACTGGCCCTCAACCACCACTCACGGTCGCACTGACCCTCAACCACCACTCACGGTCATACTGGCCCTCAAGCACCACTCACGGTCGCACTGGCCCTCAACCACCACTCACGGTCATACTGGCCCTCAACCACCACTCACGGTCGTACTGGCCCTCAACCACCACTCACGGTCGTACTGGCCCTCAACCACCACTCACGGTCGTACTGGCCCTCAACCACCACTCACGGTCATACTGGCCCTCAAGCACCACTCACGGTCGTACTGGCCCTCAACCACCACTCACGGTCATACTGGCCCTCAAGCACCACTCACGGTCGCACTGACCCTCAACCACCACTCTCGGTCGTACTGGCCCTCAACCACCACTCTCGGTCGTACTGGCCCTCAACCACCACTCACGGTCATACTGGCCCTCAAGCACCACTCACGGTCGCACTGGCCCTCAACCACCACTCTCGGTCGTACTGGCCCTCAACCACCACTCTCGGTCGTACTGGCCCTCAACCACCACTCACGGTCATACTGGCCCTCAAGCACCACTCACGGTCGCACTGACCCTCAACCACCACTCACGGTCATACTGGCCCTCAAGCACCACTCACGGTCGCACTGACCCTCAACCACCACTCACGGTCATACTGGCCCTCAAGCACCACTCACGGTCGCACTGACCCTCAACCACCACTCACGGTCGCACTGACCCTCAACCACCACTCACGGTCATACTGGCCCTCAACCACCACTCACGGTCATACTGGCCCTCAACCACCACTCTCGGTCGTACTGGCCCTCAACCACCACTCACGGTCGTACTGGCCCTCAACCACCACTCTCGGTCGTACTGGCCCTCAACCACCACTCACGGTCATACTGGCCCTCAAGCACCACTCACGGTCGTACTGGCCCTCACCACCACTCACGGTCGCACTGACCCTCAACCACCACTCACGGTCGTACTGGCCCTCAACCACCACTCTCGGTCGTACTGGCCCTCAACCACCACTCACGGTCATACTGGCCCTCAAGCACCACTCACGGTCGCACTGGCCCTCAACCACCACTCACGGTCGTACTGCCCTCAACCACCACTCACGGTCGTACTGGCCCTCAACCACCACTCTCGGTCGTACTGGCCCTCAACCACCACTCACGGTCGCACTGGCCCTCAACCACCACTCTCGGTCGTACTGGCCCTCAAGCACCACTCTGCCACATTAGCCCTCAAGCACCATTCATTCACACATTGGCACTTACTTGGAATACTCACCTTCAGGTACTACACACTGGCCCTCAAGCACCACTCACGGTCGCACTGGCCCTCAACCACCACTCACGGTCGTACTGCCCTCAACCACCACTCACGGTCGCACTGACCCTCAACCACCACTCACGGTCATACTGGCCCTCAAGCACCACTCACGGTCGTACTGGCCCTCAACCACCACTCACGGTCGCACTGGCCCTCAACCACCACTCACGGTCATACTGGCCCTCAAGCACCACTCACGGTCGTACTGGCCCTCAACCACCACTCACGGTCGTACTGGCCCTCAACCACCACTCACGGTCGCACTGACCCTCAACCACCACTCACGGTCGTACTGGCCCTCAACCACCACTCTCGGTCGTACTGGCCCTCAACCACCACTCACGGTCATACTGGCCCTCAACCACCACTCACGGTCGTACTGGCCCTCAACCACCACTCACGGTCGTACTGGCCCTCAACCACCACTCACGGTCGTACTGGCCCTCAAGCACCACTCTGCCACATTAGCCCTCAAGCATCATTCACTGGCACACGGCCCTCAAGTAGCACTGGAGTGGCACAGAAGGAAATGATAAACTCAAGGTTCGAATCCCCTTCCTTGGGCGCAGCACGTCCACCTCCTAGTCTTCGGTACAGTTGAGGTGGGGTTGGTGCTCGAGTGGGAGGGGGGGCTTGATGGTGTGGTGTGGGCGGAGAGAGAGAGAGAGATAGAGAGAGAGAGAGAGAGCCGAGACCGTCCCACGCACTTGAACAACAATGGTAATGATATGTTGGTCAGGGTGTAGTGTGAAGGTGGGAGGAGCCGAGGGAGAGGAGGATGAGGACGAGGGAGAAGAGGAGGAGGAGGAGGAGGGGGGGAGAGTGCTAAAGTGATGAGTGCGTCTGTGTGGCGTGGGACTTGGTGGTGGGGCTTGTGCTTTATTCATTTGTTTGTTTCAAGGGATTGACAAACAGGCGTGGCACAGTTTGGCGGGAGAAAATGTTGGCGGTGGATGTTCCCTCTCTCTGTCTCTCTCTCCATCTCCCTCTCTTTTCTCCCGTCTCTGTTTTAGTGGGTGGCAGAGGTTCGGGAGGCGTCGAGTCGGCTCCACCACAGTCACACTGGACTTGTATGTAAACAGATTGAGGCGGTGCAACCGCCGGCGTCTCGAAATAGTCGCCACCAAATGGAATTGTTTATAATCAAAGGTAAACAAAGGAAAACAGTGATTGGAGAATGACGTGACCCAAGCAAAAAGCATTAAGGCAGCTGAGTACACAACAGCGGGCCAGAGGATGGTAACGGTGGGCGTCGTTACTGCTCCTTCTTGATTACTCCAGCATACTGGCCCTCAAGCACCACTCACGGTCGCACTGGCCCTCAACCACCACTCACGGTCGCACTGGCCCTCAACCACCACTCACGGTCGTACTGACTCTCAACCACCACTCACGGTCGTACTGGCCCTCAACCACCACCCACGGTCGTACTGGCCCTCAACCACCACTCACGGTCGTACTGGCCCTCAACCACCACTCACGGTCGTACTGGCCCTCAACCACCACTCTCGGTCGTACTGGCCCTCAACCACCACTCTCGGTCGTACTGGCCCTCAAGCACCACTCACGGTCGTACTGGCCCTCAACCACCACTCACGGTCATACTGGCCCTCAACCACCACTCACGGTCGCACTGACCCTCAACCACCACTCACGTATTATCCCTCAACCAACACTCGCTGGCCTTAAAGTGCTACACAGTGGTCTTTAAGCAACACTTACTGACACTAATGCTCAACACATTGGCCCTTAAGCACCACTCACAGGTCCTCAGCCACTACGCACAGGCCCTCAACCACTACACACAGACCCTCAACCACTACACACTGGCCCTCAACCACGACACAGTGGCCCTCGACCACTAAACACGAGCCCAGTGAAGCCATTCACGCATACTAGCATGTCAGTCTTTGGCATACTAGCTCTTAAGCACTGCACATTGGCCGTGGAGCACATTAGCATACTGGCCCTTCAAGCACCACTCTGCCACATTAGCCCTCAAGCATCATTCACTGGCACACAACACCTAAAGCATAATTCACCAGCACATGCGCTCAAGCACCACTCACTATCACATTGGTCCTCAGGCCCCATTCACTGGCACACTCGCCCCCGAGCATTACTCACCAGTACATGCCCTCAAGCGCTATTCATTGGTAGAATCACCCTCAAGCATTACTCGTCTGCGCTTGCCCTGAAGCACCACTCGCTATCACATTAGCCCTCAAGCACCATTCATTCACACATTGGCACTTACTTGGAATACTCACCTTCAGGTACTACACACTGGCCCTCAAGCACCACTTATTGGCACGCTCACACTTAGGCGCCGTACACTTTCGTTTCAAGCACCATTCACTGGCACACCGGCCCTCAAGTAGCACTGGAGTGGCACAGAAGGAAATGATAAACTCAAGGTTCGAATCCCCTTCCTTGGGCGCAGCACGTCCACCTCCTAGTCTTCCGGTCACAGTTGAGGTGGGGTTGGTGCTCGAGTGGGAGGGGGGGCTTGATGGTGTGGTGTGGGCGGAGAGAGAGAGAGAGAGAGAGAGAGAGAGAGAGAGAGAGAGAGAGAGAGAGAGAGAGAGAGAGAGAGAGAGAGAGAGAGGACTTTTGTATGGAGGGGGGGGTTGATGTTGATGGGGGGAAAAGAAGGCAGTCTTGAATTGGGGGGAAGAAGAGACATACGAGGGAGGGGAGGGTGAATAAGAGGAGATTTGGAGGAGGAAGTGAGAGCTAGAGAGAGGAGAGAGTACAGACGACGGGATGGTGTTAAAACCTACGAGATTTTGCCGAAGAGTATAGTTAGCGCGTAGCGCTCACCACATGAAAATCTAGGGTTATGAAGAACTAATCGTAATGGTTCCTTGTTGGCATGTTGTCGTAGGTGCAATGGAGAGGTGGTTATGTTTATGGACTGAAAGCCATCAGCCTATGTGTGGGTGAGGGAGACAGAACACACACACACACACACACACACACACACACGTCACCTGCCAATACCCCTGGCGATCTGCGATCTGCTTTAGAACCGTCATTTTCTCTGCATCCATAATACATAGAAAATGGAAGCTAAAGTCTTCGCAGACATAAAACCAAACGAAATATATTGGTGTCTCTCCCTCTGCATACACACACACACACACACACACACACACACACATATATATATATATATATATATATATATATATTCTCCATTGTACGTTAAAGTTTAGGGTTTCGAAGCAACAGCGGCGGCGGCGTTCACCTGTCATGCAGGCGAGGTATGTGTTTTCTGAGGGTCTTACACTGAGTGCTGCTGCTTCGACTAATGGCTCTCGCGAGTGAGGATCGACACAGACGGCTTCATCAGAAGTGGTGCGAGAGAGAGAGAGAGAGAGAGGGGGGGGTGACACGGTAAAATGCGTACGACGGGATTTTGGTCAAAAGGCAGGGGCAGCGCGTAACGCTTACCACAGGAGAATGTAAAGTTACGAAGAACGAGTCGTGTGTGAGTTATGTGTTGTCTCAAGTGATGTGTGTGGGATCGTATGTGTTTGTGGAGTGAATGTCAGCTGCCCACGTGTGGATGAGGCAGGAAGAATAGACGACTCGGGCCAGTGGAGTGACACTTGACAGCTACTGAAGTGCTGGCCTACTGGGCTGCCGTCACTAACTCTCTCGATACCCAGGCTGGTAGTGCCGCCTGGGCACCTGGAGAGAGAGAGAGAGAGAGAGAGAGAGAGAGAGAGAGAGAGAGAGAGAGAGAGAGAGAGAGAGAGCAGGTAAAAACATAAGGTACCGTGTTACAAAAAAAGCTCTTGGTTGGATAATACTCACCTGGATGTATCAGCAAGTCTCTCCGTAACACCAGATCGCGTAACGGCTACGTGTTACGGTAAGCAATTAGTCTGATGCATTACGAAGGCTTTCCGTTAAAGCATATCATGTTACAGGAAGCAGTTAGTTTGATGTATTAGTAAGCTTTTCCGTTACAGGATGGTCTTGTTACAGAAAACATTTAGTTTGACGTATATAGAAAGCTTTCCGTTACAGCATAACGCATTACAGAGAGCTGTTAGTCTGATGGACTAAGAAGTCTGTCCGTTACAGCATATGGTGTACAGCTCGTACAGCCTACGTGTTACAGAAAAGTTCACATGCTGTATTAGTAAGTCTCTCGTTACAGCATTGTCATGTAGCAGAAAGCTGTTACTCTGATGCATCAAGAAGCCTCTCCTTGGTAGCATGTGGGGTCCCGGCCACGCGTTGCAGAAAGCAGTTTAGTTTCACGACATTCACCAAGTTGTATTAGTTGAGTCTCTCTTACAACATATTGAGTCTCGGCTTTTGTGAGGAGGGGGGTCAGCCGTGGGGCTGGCCTCTCCACACCTGTTGCAACCTTGGGGGAAGCAGAAAAAAGTTAAATATTGTCGGTAGTGTACACGGGATTGCTCAAGACCAGACGAAAACAAGGTGAGGAAATTCACACACGACTCAGTGTCACTGTGGGTATCTGGGATATGACTGGAGCTCCGTGCTGGCGGGAGCGTGCAGAGCTGAACTGCTGGAGATGATAGCGATTTGGAGATGATGATGATAATGATAATAATGATAATGATGATGATAATAATGATAATAATAATAGCAATAGTAATAGTAATTATGATAAGAATAATAATGATTGTAATAATAATAATAATAATAATGATAATAATAATATTAATAATGATAATTAGTGATGTTTGTTATTAATTATTGTTATTATTATTATTATTATTATTATTATTATTATTATTATTATTATTATTATGCAATCCCATGACACCCTAGCTTCATGTCTGCGCTCCACGCAGAAGCAGGGAAATGGTGGTGGTCTTAGGAGCGAGAGGGTCCCGGGTCCCGATGGTTCTAATCGTTTTCATTCAGTGACGATGAGACATCCCAGACGAACGGGACTTGCCACTGGCAGTGCAGTCACATGCGAGCGGAGTCCGGCAGCACCAAATGATAATGATTATGATTATGATAATAATAATAATGATGATAACGATGGTGATAATAATACTGATAATGAAACTGAAAATATATAGAGAAAATATAATACAGCATAAACATAGGGCTGCAGACAGATAACTGGTCACTTAAACAGACAGTCTTTGAGGCCTTCTGACATGATGGTGGGAAGTGTCCTGTGGAAGACGGGCAGGAAGTGTCTTATGAAAGGGTGGTGGGAAGTGTCTTTTGAAAGAGAGGTGGGAAGTGTCTTATGAAAGAGAGGTGGGAAGTGTCTTATGAAAGGATGGTGGGAAGTGTCTTATGAAAGGGTGGTGGGAAGTGTCTTATGAAAGAGAAGTGGGAAGTGTCTTATGAAAGGGTGGTGGGAAGTGTCTTATGAAAGAGTGGTGGGAAGTGTCTTATGAAAGGGTGGTGGGAAGTGTCTTATGAAAGAGTGGTGGGAAGTGTCTTATGAAAGAGTGGTGGGAAGTGTCTTATGAAAGGATGGTGGGAAGTGTCTTATGAAAGGGTGGTGGGAAGTGTCTTATGAAAGAGTGGTGGGAAGTGTCTTATGAAAGGGTGGTGGGAAGTGTCTTATGAAAGGGTGGTGGGAAGTGTCTTATGAAAGGGTGGTGGGAAGTGTCTTATGAAAGAGTGGTGGGAAGTGTCTTATGAAAGAGTGGTGGGAAGTGTCTTATGAAAGAGTGGTGGGAAGTGTCTTATGAAAGGGTGGTGGGAAGTGTCTTATGAAAGAGTGGTGGGAAGTGTCCTGTGAAGGACGGTATTTACGATAAGTCCGCTGCCTAGAGTTTCCCAGAATTCATTGGTTATTTTCGGTCTGGCGAAGCAACAGGTGGCTGGACCACGCCCAGTCCACGACCTGTGGGCCCAGAGCTGTGCCTCCTGGCGCTGGTCATCACGGAGGGGAGGAAGGATATGCTGTGATTACCCCGTCTGTACCGTACTGGGAGTTGTGCACTCGTGGGGCCTCATATCTTGAAGTCGGGCCTCCTGCAGTCTTCACTCTACTTTGCCTGAGACTGTGGGATCTTAAGCCATTGAGGAAAATCATTTTCAAGAGCAGATCCTCAGTACCTGGAATAGGTTGATCTCAGCACAGCGGTACAATTTTTAATGACGATGGTACGGCCCTTGAGAACACAGGTACAGTCGTTAAATCGACGGTACGATCTTTGAGCTCGACGGCACGACGTTTAGATATTGGGGCCTTTGACGTGACCTTTAAGGGCTCAAGGGTCGCACCACTGTACTCAAGGGTCGTTCCACCATACTCAGGTGTCCTACCATCATGCTCAAGGGTCGTATCGTCACTCTCAAAGTTGTTACGTCGTCAGACTGGACACCCTGACGCTACTGGAGGTAGGCGCGTTTCCTGAGGCAATGCGTTCGTGACACTTGAAGGCTATTTGTGAGTGTGGTCAGTCGGTACACGAAGACAGTCTCGAGCTCACTCAGCGGGAAGAACTTCTCTCTGCCTCCGTGTAAAGGTGGCGACTTGTGGCCCCCTTAGATGGAGGCCTAGACACTCAGAGAGAGAGGCCGTGTGTACGTACATTAATATGACTACGTTTTGCAGGTGTTGAACGGAATGGGATCGTGTATAACGGTCTGTTCAGGGAGGAGCAATATGTGTGTTATGCGAGAGCAGGGAGAGACATTCGATGTCTTAGACGACGGTAAAAATTTTTTCAAAAGATAATGAGAGGAATGAATGATCATGGCTGCGCTGTGAAATCCTCATTACCACATAAGAGGTATATGATGCTTGGCTCTTGCTTTGTATTGCGTTTAAACAAAGGAAGGAAACATAAGGGTGTCTGTGTGCACTAGCGTCTGAATCATTCCCTGTTCGTGTCGTTGGAGTTAAACTCCTTAAATTGTTGACAAGTAACTGTCGACACAGTGCAAGTTGTCGTCGAATGTAAACTGGCGACTGAGGCAGCAACACGTTCTGAAGCTGATTGACTTGTAAGCTGTCCTCTCGCGAGAATTCTAGACATGGACTGCTTGGCCTCAGACCGAGCTGTGTGGGTTGGAACTTCCGAAACTGTCATAAGGCATGCATAAGTTAAGGCAACGTCCCAGACTAAGCTGTTTGGGAAGGAGTATCCGGAACCATCTTGTGTGGTGCACGTGAGGTAATGTAAGGTAAGGTCCTAGACCCAGTTAGGTCGGAAGGGGCATCCGAAACCATCGTAAGGTGCATGCAAGGTAGGGTTAGGTAAGGTCCAGACCCAGCTGTGGACGTAGAAAACCTTCGAAACCATCATAATGTAATGTAATGTCACAGACCGAGCTGCGGGGATAGGAGCCTCCAGAACCACCGTGAGGTATGCACAGGGGAAGGTAAAAGACCTCCGAAATCATTGTGAAGTATACGTAATGTAGTGAAAATGTTGTGCAATATGGATGATTTTGCCAGCAGAATAAACCCAGGACCGCCTCTATGCAGTTAGTGGCCTCATCGCACTTCGGATGGCGCCTGATGGGAAGCGGGGAAGCATCAAGTGTTGCTGGCGGTGGCTGCATTGTAATGTGAGCGACTTGTGTTCCTTCACACTCCACCAGGTGTTACTCTGCCACAGCAGATGCACGATCACACGGTTGATGCCGAATACAGGATAAGGTGATTGACGAGTACCAGAGTGAGGAAGGAGTCCTCATGATCTTTGACGAGTACCAGAGTGAGGAAGGAGTCCTCATGATCTTTGACGAGTACCAGAGTGAGGAAGGAGTCCTCATGATCTTTGACGAGTACCAGAGTGAGGAAACTATCCTCACGGTCTTTGACGAGTACCAGAGTGAGGAAACTATCCTCACGATCGTTTCTTTAAAAATTTCTAGGTCATATTTGATGCCTAATTACACCTCTGGCCCTTTTCGTGGTAGCATTAGGACTGAACGAACAGTGGCCCCCATATATGTCGTATATGATGCACTGAAACCATGGCCAATCCACACGGAATATTTCATGGCCTGCCTTGACTTCTTCATGTACTGTGATCGAGTCCATTGGCATTACGACGTCCCTCGTATACCACATTGATCCAGTTCATTCTGTAACATGCTTAACTCGCCTTTCTGAATTGTTAAGGCTTAGATACTCCAAAGCCTCTGTCACTCCATTCTTTCATCTCCTTGGTGTTCCCTATCCGTCCTGACATGTAGTTCCTCTTTGTCAAATCTTCGCTCATCCTCACTGTACATCCAGACCATTTCAGCACGTCCTTGTTAGCTCTTTCAGTTGGACTGCGCTTACTAGCCTACCTCGCTCTTACAGCGTCACTCCGTACATCCGCCTCATGGTTCTCAGGCATTGAATTTTCAGATCGTCCATCCTCCTCCTTTATTTTGCTTTCAAGACCCAAGACTCACAACCATCCAACACTATCGGGACTACAATACCTTCAAACATATTCATCTTTGCCCTGATGGACACAACATCCCATACCGCACACTCCTTAACGCACCAGGGACCTTAGCTTTCTCTCTAACCCTGTCACTCACTTTCGCCTTCAAGGTTCCACTGCCATGACCATTCCCAGGTAACTAAAGCACATCATTTCTTCCAAGTCCTTCTGATCAAAACTCACACTCGGACTCTCCTTACTTTTGTTCTCATTAACTCCATACTTCCTCCTTTATCACACACCTGAAGTGTACTGCGTCACCTTAAGAGGTTTTTCTCTCTGGTTTGCCGCCAAAGGCATGTCATCTTGAAAGAGCAAATGACTCATCTCCCAGGCTTTCCTATTCCAGGCATGCTGTAAGCCCACCTAGCGCTAAAGACCCTCACTTTATCTCCCACATCGCGCCGTCCATGAAGAGATTAAACAGCCACGGTGACATCCCACACTCTTGACGTAGATCTCTCACCTGGAACAAAGCGGCCAATTCCCTTCCTCGTTTACACCCCACTGAGAACACACCTTGTATAGTAGCCTTCCTCCCATACTCTCAAAGCTTTCTACAATACTTCTGGCATCCATACCATACGCTTTCTACAGATCCGTAAATGCCAAATACAAATTCCTTTTAACAAGCACTTCTCAGAAATTCTTGAAAGGAAACACACAGTCCTCAGAACCTCTTCCATTTCTGAGGTCACATTATTTCTCCTCATTTAGATGCTCTGTGCATGCTACAGTCCTCTCAGTTACCGCTCTCCCATGCACTTTACTAGGTGCACTCACCAGTTTTATACCTTTTTACATTTAGATAAGAGTACAATGCATACATTCTACCAATCCTCAGGCAAGTTACCTCTCTTTTGGCCATTCAGTTGTTGAAGAGCTTGACTAACTAGTCATCAACACTGTCACCCTCTTTTCCTTAGAAACTGAACTGTCGTCCCGTCCACTCATTACTTTGCCACGCTTCATCTTAGGCAGTTGTTTCTCTACTTCCTCTCTTTTCACTAAACATCTATTAAGACTCTCTTTTCATACCATATCGTCTGAAACTCATCACATCTGCAATCTTATCATCATCTGACATTCAAAATTCCTTCAGAATTCTTTCTCCACATCTTTTTCATTTTTCTTTTTAACTTTCACATCTCCTCCCCTCACTAGCACTACCATATGTTCTCTTAACATATTCATCCTCCTGAACCTTTCCATATTCCGCCCGAAGTTCATCGATATTCTTTCCTCATCTCGCTCTTGCCCTTTTTTACAGCGACCATACCTTTCTCATCACCTGCCGCTTTCTGTTTAGACCTCCCAATCACCTGCACTCCTTCCCTGAAGATAGCTAGCATTTGAACTCCCTCATGCAACCACTCGCTACCCTTTTCATGAATCCACATCCCACATGCTGAATACAGGATAAGGTGATTTACGAGTACCAGAGTGAGGAAGGGATCCTCACGATCTTTGACGAGTACCAGATTGAGGAAACTATCCTCACAACATGGAAGCATTGCTTCACAGACCACCTTCCACCCCTCGTCCACTCCCCTTGTTTCATATCCTCACTCTGTGCCGCTCTTCACTCGACCTCTCATGGTATCACTCACTGTCACCACTTCTCCCACGAGTCATTTCCTCTCTTAAAACCACTACAGACTTTCACACTCGCCTCTTTCAGCAACCCCCACATCCAGCCCCTCCTGTTAGCACGTATTCCACGAATGTCCATTGACCTCCAGCCCCATTCACCCACGTGAAGTTAGGGACGCAGCTTGTTTTTAAATCAAGTATTCCCAGCCACCAATCCATTTTCAGCACACAACGCGGCAAGCTGTTCCCCATTTTCATTTACGCCGAGTACACCAGTTATCCTCGGGATTACCACATCATCCACTTTTGCATTTAGATCCCCATCCACCAGGATTCGATCCCATGCAACATCGAAATTGCCGAAGCATTTATTAAGTTCCTCCCAAAAAGTACCCCTTTGCTCTTCACTCATTCTTGCATGAGCACCTCTCGTAGTTTACCATCTTCCTCATCAACTCTTGAACGTCCTTACAAACATTTACACAGTCCTATAGCACCTTAACTCACAAGTGCCGTCCCCTCCTTATGTTATATTCTTAGCACTTGCAAGTTTAGAACTAAAGTTATGATAATTTAGTGTAAGTCTTGCATTGGTGCGCAGAGGATGGAGAAGAAACCAGGTAGTTTCTGTCGTATTTATTTCCACTTCATCAGTCCTCTGACGGCAGGGAGGGACTCGTTGTGGGGCTGAGGGAGGATGGAGGGAGTTTCATGGGGCGGAGGGATCCAGTGAGGGAGGGAGTTCCAAGGCGATGGTTGTGTTCACAGGTTCCAGAGGTCTGCCAGGTTGTGACCTCGGAGGCGTTGGTTGCTGCCTCTTGGCCACTATGCCAAGCGGGAGACGCCTTGCTCCACCTGTTGGGTATGACAGATGAGAGCCGTACCACCTGGCTCGTGCTCATGCTTCTCCATCACCACCACCACCACCAACACCAGCTGGCTGATCTTATTGCTGCACTATCTGCTGCCTGCTCTCCTGCTCCTGTTGCAGCCCACGAACAGTTGCATGGTTGTTCCTACTGCTGTACCTCCAGCTGCTTAGCTACACCTGTTGCTGCAAGAACAGCTGCCTAGCTGCTCATGTTGCTGCACCATCAGCTGCCTGCCTACACCTGTTGCTGCACCACCATCTGCCTGCCTGATCCTGTTGCTGCACCAGTAATCACCAGCTTATGTTGCTGTACCATGAGCTGTTGAGGTGGCAAGTGCCCAAGCCTTCGGCTGCAATTGCACTAGAGGTTGACTCCCACTTCATTTGCAACAGCTGTCTTAAGCTGTTGGTTGTGTTGCTGGTGAAGGAGCAGAGTGGTGTCTGTTGGTACTTATGAACTAATTGTCTGCAGCTGCTGTCCCTGCTGCTGCACAAACAATTGTCTTGGGTTAGGAAGGGGGTGGATTTGGAGCTGGGGTGGGAAGGAGTTGGATACCGCAACTGGGGTTTGGAAAGTAGGAACACAGAACTGGGGATGATCTGATAGGGCAGAGGTTGAAGCAAAACTAGCGCAAAGTGCAGCTGGGGTGAGGGAGTGAGAGTTGTATTGCTTGGGTTGAAGAAATGATGGAGGGGGGTGGGGGAGGTTGGTAGCAGTGGGGTTGATGCTAGATGAGTGTAGAGGTGTAGTTGGGGTCGGAGAGAAAGATGTATATATTGCTTGGCTTGAGGAGGGAGGATCTGATGGCTCTGGGGTTGATGCCAAAGGAGTTTAGGAATGCAGCCGAGGTGGGAGAGATTGGTATATTGCTGGGGTTGAAGAGGGGGTTGTCTTGTATCTCTGGGGTTGTTGCAGGAGGAGTGTAGGAGTGCAGCTGGAGTTGGAGAGAGCGAGGGAGAGGGAAGGGGTTATGACATTTGTCGAGGCGAGAAAATATCTGTGTTGTGTAAACATCCGGGGCAGCATTTGTTGCCTTCCTCGTCACGCTCACGACACATGTTTATCCTGACGGTGCCATGCTGGGGTGTGTGGCGGGGTGCCACCCTGGGCTGGGTCGAGGAGGGTGAGGGATGTGTTTCGTCAAGAGGTGGTGAAGTTAACTTTCCTTAGGGAGTAAAGTGTGCTGCTGAGATGTCTTTCTTAAGAGTGTCTACAGGGGGTAAGGTAGAGTTAACTCCCTGTAGAGTTGGTTTGTGTGGACGCTTTCACAGGGAGCTGACTCTCCATGAGGGTTAAGGTGTTTATGGTGAGGATAGGAAGAGCACAAGAGTTAACCGTCCGTGCAGTGTATTTTTTATTGGGCTGCCGTATGCTCTGTACTGTCAGTGTGTGTGTGTGTTGGGGGAGGTTAACTTCTGTATATTTTCGTTGTGTTGTTGTAGTTCGCCAACGCAGGAGGGAGGGACAGCGATACACGGAGGCAGATGGTGCGAGGGAGTAACTTCGTCATTGTAGCTCATCTCTTGTGGTCTGTGTTGGGGAGATAAATAGTTCTGTCGTGCGAAAGATATGTTGACGATGACTTGCACAGCTAACATGTGATCATAAGGCAACTTGCTTTTTAATTCCTACATATCATTATCTGTAGATAGTACTTCCCTAGCCGGGAATCGTCTCTCGTGGCTTGCCGAGTTAGATGGGGATGCCATATGTCCCTTTACACAGAAAGGTGAAGATAGAATAGCATGTACGTCCAGGAAAACTTAGATTTGAAGTTAGGCCAATTTACCCGATGTTATATAGGAATGTGAAAAATATAATTATAGAACAGAGAGCTCTCCTAAGATGGCTTCCTGTATTGGTAATACTCAAACTGCAGATGTTCGGTGGTAGAATATTTCAAGACTTTGACTGCGAGCCATGTACATTGTATTGTGAGGTAGTTTTTTTCTTTAACTTGGAGTAAATAATGAAATCACCTGCGCGGGAGAGTGTGAAAACCTTTTCTGAAAGATGTGAGAGACATATGAAGGAAGTGCTGTGTGATATGAAGGAAGTGCTATGTGTATAACGTATTAATTTGAAAAAATGGCAAGGAATTACCGAAAAAGCGACGGACATGTTCATATAGCGTAGACATGGGAGGAAGGCTTGAGAAAAGACGTCAAGTCTTCATCTGACAAATTAAACCTATCCCGGAACAGAGAACCTGTTAGTTTGACATGATTTATACATTGCTGTTTTTTTTTTCAGCTTATTATTATAGGCTGAAGCAGTCATAACGATACGTCATTGTCCAAAACAAGCTCTTTGCTGATGACACCCTGGAGGGAACTCATTCCTGGGACGATGAAGATGTGGATCGACGCGAGTTCATCATTTACGACGGCCTAGATGATACATGTGAGTGATCGATGGATGGATTGTTACCGACTGACGTGTGTGTGTGTGTGCGTGTGTTCCGACTGTGTTGTGCGAGACGGTACAACCCCCGAGCTGGACGCAGAAGCCCAGGAGCAACGATGGTGTGACAGGTGGATACGACTGCTTGGCCCTCGACGTAACGCCGAAGGGTCAGGCCAGAAAAAAACAGGCCCAGGTCATCATATAGCGAAGGGTCGTACCCTCGTCTTTAAGGGCTTCAGAATATCAGGGCAGGCATTTCATGAACACGGTACATTTTCTAACCCAGCGATTTGACTGGGCTTAAAATGTGATTCTCACTTACCTGTTTGGTTCGTAATTTGTAATAATGATTTTTTTTTTTTTCCCCCGAGAGCGAATTATTTTTTCCCCCTGTAAACACGGTGGTATTTACAGGAACGCTAATGCACAGGAGTTTTTTCATTTGTAGGTTTTTGACAGTTCTGTGGTTGAAATTGCGATGGGTGATTATTTTGGTGTCATTTACGGAGGATAGTGATAGGTGTACAGAGCTTTTGTTAGTAACAGACACGGAGTAATAGAAGAGGAACATGATTGACAGATATCAGAAGACCTGATGGTCAATGTCGAGGTCACACATGGGGTCAGTCCACTACAACGGGAGATCCAGCAACTTGCTTTTGCCAGTGACATCCACTTGGTTGTGGTTTTTCCATCCTTGATCGCATTTCTCAAAAGCTTTTGAGGGATTCTCGTATGTCACAGTCCAGTGGAAGTCAGCTTAGCCAGCTTCTTAATCGTAAGGGCGTAACTTACCTTCGCTCTCAAAATGTAATGCTGATCTTTGTGAAGGCTCTTTGGATAACACTTAACTTTTTCAGTGTGCCTCGTATATGTCTGTCAGATGTTGGCCTATAGTTTACTCGGAGCTTCTCGACCGACGCCCATGGGCATATCCATGTAGATGCAGTCTTCTCTCACTGTCCAGTAACATCAGAATCCGTTTTTGTATATATGTAAAGCACCTGCTGCAGATACGT
Organism: Panulirus ornatus; assembly: GCF_036320965.1. Classification (NCBI taxonomy): domain Eukaryota; kingdom Metazoa; phylum Arthropoda; class Malacostraca; order Decapoda; family Palinuridae; genus Panulirus; species Panulirus ornatus. The sequence continues at coordinate 8,383,194 of NC_092294.1, read as the reverse complement.
ATTGTTATTATCAGTTATTATTATTATTATTATTATTCACACACACACACACACACACACACACACACACACACACACACACACACACACACACACACACACACACAGATATGTAGTCTATTATGGATAGGGGTCGGTTGTTTCGGTGTGCATTGCGTATAACAGTCAGATATGTGCGAATGCGGCCTTTCTTCGTCTTTTCCTGGCGCTACCTCGCTAATGCGGGAAACGGCGATCAAGTATGGTCTGATATATATATAGAGAGAGAGCATATAATGGCCTCCTACAGCATGCTCCATTTGTTTGGTGTTTGGGTACACTAACCATTCGTCTTTGTTGTCCATACATATAGTATAAGTGCGTGTGTGTGTTGTGTGTGTGTGTGTGTGTGTGTGTGTGTGTGTGTGTGTGTGTGTGTGGTACGTTTATATGTACAAGTTAAGTAAGTAATGAGCTTTGAGAGTTCAGTGAGCCTTAAAGAGAGTGTGCTGGGCCAGTGTTTATGGGCTGGTTAGATTGTGATGGGTTGAGGGAGACATAGGTTACGTGGGTGTTGGCTAGGGGACATAAGTTACATGGGTGGTGGAGAGGGGACCTAACGTTACTTGAGTGATGGGGAGGGGACATACATTACGTGGGTGGTGGGTAGGGGAGGAAGGTAAGGGATAAGGTGTACTGCTCCGGGAGAAAGTTATTTGGGTCGTTGATCTTGAGGTATTTATCGGTTCACTTAACACTAATTGGTACGGTAACCCAAGTAGTTTTTTTCCCATGGTCTTATGTATGTACTTGATCTCGTCTGTGCTAAGGTGGTCAGAGCTCGGTTATATATTTTTCTATGGGAAAAGACGAAATCTTGGGTTTCTGCTCTTTAGGTAACAACAGTTCCCCTTTTCTCCTTGTGGTTTATATGCCTCATGTAGTCTCCTTGTGTATTTATCTGAGGTTAGACATAGAGCCACGCGGGGAGTTTAGCCCCTTGTTGCCTTTGTTTCGTGTCATTTTTGCCTATTGTCGTCATCTCCACTGGAAGCCTTATTGTCACTCTAAATCTGGACTCTGTGTTTAGTTCGTTTTGTGCCATGCATGCCTCTCACGCTCCTGAATGTTCCGACTCCGATACCCCAAAGCCTGTTTCCTCCATCTTTCCATCTCCTCGATCTTCTGCCTTTTGCCACCCCCCCCCCACACACACGCACAGCACGCACGCACGCACGCACGCACGCACGCACGCACGCACGCACGCACGCACGCACGCACGCACGCACGCACACACACACACACACACACACACACACACACACACACACACACTTCTGACACAAGATCCTCCCAGTCAATCTTTTTTTCGCTCTTCCTCTCCATACCTCCGAACCATTTGAGTACACACTGGTCAGCTTCCCCACATCTCACTCCGACATGTCCACCTTCATCCTTTCTTCTACATTAAAGGCCCAAGATTGACGCTCATACCGCACTGTCGGAACATCTGTACCTTCAAAGGTATCCATCTTTGCCCAGAAAGATACCAAACTCCTTCACACGCTCCTTAATGCACTCGGGAACTAAAGTTTCTCTTTCAGTGTAAGATTCACTTCTATGATTCCACTGGCTGCCACGTCCCACCTCCAGATACCAAAAACGCTCACTCTCACCAAGTCCTTTCCTAGATTTCCCTACTCTTCGAAAATTTGGAACACTCTACCCTCTCATGTCTTTCTTAATAACTGTGACGTGGCACTTTTTAAAAAGAAAGGCTTTTAAGTTCCTCCAAATTTCATAAATACTTTCCTGTGTCTTTTCTTTTCCCTCGTTCATCAACCCCTCCATATTTCATTTAAGGCCCGGCCTTGATGTGGGCATTTGGCCATGACTGGAGCCTCCATCACATACGAAAAGTGACTCACATTTCTTGCCTTCTTTCCTAGTTCCCAAGTTACTTGTATTCCACCTCATCTATGTTTATGAATCCTTTATCATTCAGCCCAAAAGGGGAGGATGAACTGCTGGGTTTGCCGTGAGCTGCCTGCGTTCGAACATGGCCCTTCACATTAGTGGGTCGTAGCGCTAACCACGAGCAGGAGTGCATTATTATATCAAGTGCCGACCAAACTAAGGACAGTATTATTATTATTATTATTATTATTATTATTATTATTATTATTATTATTATTATTGTTATTATTATCATTATTATTATTATTGTTATTATTATTATTATTATTATCATTATTATTGTAGTTATTATGATTATCATATTATTATTATTACTATTTTTCTTTCTTTCTTTTAAACTATTCGCCATTTCCCGCGTTAGCGAGGTAGCATTAAGAACAGAGGACTGGGCCTTTGAGGGAATACCCTCACCTGGCCCAATTCTCTGTTCCTTCTTTTGGAAAATTAAAAAAAAAAACGAGAGGGGAGGATTTCCAGCCCCCCGCTCCCTCCCCTTTTAGTCGCCTTCTACGACACGCAGGGAATACGTGGGAAGTATTCTTAATCCCCTATCCCCAGGGATAATTATTACTATTATTATTATTATTATTATTATTATTATTATTATTATTATTATTATTATAATTATTATTATCATTATTATTATTTCTATTATTATTATTATCATTATTATTTCTATTATTATTATTATCATTATTACAATGATGATTGTCAAATATTTATTATTATTATTATCATCATCATCATTGTTTTGTGAGGTAAACCTTTTCCTAATATCTACTTTCACTTTACATTTGAGACAAGAGAGTGCTTAAACCACGGATGATTGTTATTTGGTGTGTGTGTGTGTGTGTGTATAAAACCACTTCTGTGGTAGAATGCTGTCAGTGCAGTTGACCTTGGTTTATCATGGTTACAGAGTTGATTTTGATGATCTGAATGGCTAATAAAACTCGACAAATAATTGAATATTCAACGGAGCGTTGCCACACGCTATGTTCTCTTTCTGTTAAGTGATTTTCTTAATGGATTTTCCCATTGAGTACGACGGTGCGACCTTTGAACACGACGGTACGATCCTTGAACACGGCGGTACGACCCTTGAGCACGACGGTTCTACCCATGAACACGGCGGTGCGACACTTGAACACAGCGTTACGACCCCTGAGCACGGCGGTACGACACCTGAGCACGGCGGTACGACCCTTGGACATGATGGCCTGGCCATTGGCCTGACCCTTATGGGTCAAGTCAAAGGCCTTGGTCGTCATACACAAGGGTCGTACCTTTGTGTTAAATGCCTAATTCATCATAAGTACATACGTGTATGTAAGCAGATTATACTTACTCATGATTTTACGAGTGGTAGTAGTGGTAGGAATAGTTGTGGTAGTAGTAGTAGTAGTAGTAGTAGTAGTAGTATCCATCGATTTCATGAAACACGCAAAAAAAAAAAAAAGATTCAAATGACCCTTTAGCATGTGTATGTACGAGGGTGTTGGTGTGCGTGTGGGTGCGTTGTGTGTGTGTGTGTGTGTTGCGTGTGTGAGTGCGTGTGCACCTGTTGTGTGTGGCCGCCGGGGGGTCCTGAGTGGCCGGCCACACAATCAATAATGAAACTTGAGCCACCTCCGCCGCCACTCCCGCTACTTGGTAAACAACAACAGGTCTGGCGGCTCTTATAAGCCCCGGTAAGTATGGAACAATCACAGGTAAGGTGAGGGGGAGGGAGTGAGGCAGAGGCGGGCATGGAGGTCGATAGCGACTCTCGGCTTCGACGCCCACCTGCTGTGTTCTTCTTTTCGAGGCGGTGTGGGCGGCCGAATGCCTTGAGCATGGCATGCTTTTAACCCCCCATTCCCCCTGGTGTCCCCTCTGTCTTCTGTGGGGCTCCAGCAGCGCCCAGGAAGCTTGCCACGTCCAAGAAACACGCATAAGGTACAGGGTTCAAACCCTGGCTGTTGGAGGGTTATGTGCCTATGAAAGTGCGCGTTCATGTGAACGCAGGAAACGGCGATCAAGTATGATTTATATGTATATACCACCCTATTTTAAACCGGGCACCCATTCATCGATTGTCCCAAGGAGAGGATGAACAGCTGCGTTGGTTGCGGGCCGACTGCCTGCCCCAGGATTCGAACCCAGTTGAAAGCTAAATATCTACCCTGGTCTCTGAATGATTATGTAACAAGTGCGCACGCGTATTGAATGCGTGTAGGGTTAGGCTGTGTACCTAATCGAACCCAAGGTAATTTCGCTGAATATATGACGCGTCAAGGCAGATGTCATATTTCGAAGACGTGGCAAATTTGCCTGGACACCCGGATGGGCTTGTGAGTACATCAAAGTCAGCGACACTGACCAGTGCACCATAGCGTGTTTGTGTGTGTGTGGTGTAGACCTCACGTAGCTAGTTAGTACAGAGTAGGTGTTGTCGAGGTGGTGCCGTAGAGGCATGGGTAATGTGTTCTTGCTGGCTAGGTGTCTTGTTTTTTATTATTGTCTTGTTTGCTAAGGGTCGTGTAGTTATTGTTTTTTTAGTATTGTCTTGTTTGCTAAGTGTCGTGTAGTTATTGTTTTTTATTATTGTCTTGTTTGCTAAGTGTCGTGTAGTTATTGTTTTTTATTATTGTCTTGTTTGCTAAGTGTCGTGTAGTTATTGTTTTTTATTATTGTCTTGTTTGCTAAGTGTCGTGTAGTTATTGTTTTTTATTATTGTCTTGTTTGCAAAGTGTCGTGTAGTTATTGTTTTGTGAGCTAGGCGTCGCGTACGTATGGCCATGTTGGCTATATTTCGTGTACATATGGTATTGTTAGCTAGATGTCGTGTAGTTGTGGTCGGGTTAGCTAGGTGTCGTGTGGTATGGTCTGTCTGGCAAATGTCGCATAAGTATGGTTTGTGTGGCTGATGTGTTGGTATGGTCTGTCTGGCTAATGTCGTATGGTCACTGTGGCTATGTAGGTATGGGTATATGACTGTTGTCCTTCGTCCTGAATGTCTGTATTCGTGCGTAACCTAATCTAACCTGTTGTTTTAATGAGGTCACCTTGGGTCGTGTTTCTTGGGTCTGTTTTTCGTGATACCCACAAAAAGGCTTGCAGGAGTTTGCCATCTCAAACGTCTTGCTAAATATTTTCACACTTGTTTGATAACTTTCTTGTGTAAGCATACAGAGGTATCCAACTGAATGACAATAAGTTGAAATTTTTTGATAATCTCAATCTTAAATGGATAAATGAAGTTATAGATAAAGTAGTGCATATGGAACTGAACTTATTCACTCCCCTCAGCTTCAATAGGCTGCTCTCTTGTTAAACTAGATGATTAAGATTAATCCGTGAAATTACCCGTAAGTGTTCTTTATTATTATTATTATTATTGTTTATTATTATTATTATTATTATTATTATACCGGTGTCGACGTGCTGTCAGTGGATTGATCAGGGCATGTGAAGCGTCTGGAGTAAACCATGGAAAGTTCTGTGGGGCCTGGATGTGGAAAGGGAGCTGTGGTTTCGGTGCAGTATACATGACAGCTAGAGACTGAGTGTGAACGAATGTGGCCTTTGTTCTCTTTTCCTAGCGCTACCTCGCGCGCGCGCGGGGGGAGGGGGGTGCCATTTCATGTGTTGGCGGGGTGGCGGCGAGAACGAATGAAGTCAGCATGTATGAATATGTACATGTGTATATATGTATATGTCTGTGTATGTATACTTTGAAATGTATAGGTAAGTATATGTGCGTGTGTGGGCGTGTATGTGTATACATGTGTGTGTGGATGGGTTGGGCCATTCTTTCGACTGTTTCCTTGCGCTACCTCGCTAACGCGAGAGACAGCGACAGAGTAAAAAAATAATATATATATATATATATATATATCATACAAACCTCCAACAGCCAGGATCGAACCCGGGACCTCTGTGCAAGAGGCGGGTATGCTAACCGCTAGGCAGTGGGCCCATAGCCTAGCGGTTAGCATTCCCGCTTTTTACACAAGGGTCCCGGGTTCGATCCTGGCTGTTGGAGGTTTGTATGTTCTATGAAGGTGCGCGTTCATATGCACTTTATTCGTGTATATATATATATATATATATACAATACATCGGTGTTACCGGACTCCTCCCTGCAGGAGGTTACACCTCGAGTGAGAGGTCATCCTCGGCGAGGCTGTGTCGCCCTCAGGGGACGAGTAAGAGTAATGCCTGGTTGAGGAGCCTCTTTGATCTAAAGGCGTCCATCATTTCCCTCCGCTCCTGCGTGGAGTGCACCAGCCTCGATGCTGCGTCAGCCCTCCCGTTCGACGGGTCTTTTGCTCTGTATGACAAAAAATTATGACTTTCTGAATAACTTTTATTCTCTTTCCTTTTCAGGTAAGTAACGATTGCGTTTGGCTGTTACGCAGAGCTGCAGCAGTGTCTGTATTGGCTGGTAAGTGACTTATGTCTGTTGTTTCGTGCGTATTCCCATCATGTATTTTCATTGGTTGGTACTCCTAGTTGATATTGTTTACCATTGGCCGGAGCAGAGAGGGAGCATTAATGCACCCCATTGGCTGTTAAACACACGTATGTGGTTCCCTATTGGCTAGAATATTGGGATGTGTCCATATATCCGGTATGTGGGGTACAGTGTCACCCCAGTGGTGTTGTATTGTTGGACCACCTTTGACTTAAGACTGTATGTGTGTGTGTGTGTGTGTGTGTAATTACCTATGTGCACTACCTAGGGAGGGAGTTCTACATTCGTGTGGCTCCTTGTGTGATTACCTATTTACACTATTTGAACTGCACGGGGAGGGAGTTTTTACAGTCGAGGGGGGCCCCGTCTCCTTGACCATTCTCTAGCCCACAATTGATTAGATTTCTCTATGTTGTCTACAGTAACCATGTCTTCTCGTTCAGCTTCTTGCATTCGTCCACCACTCATGTACTGTGGAAGTACTTGTTCACATCAGGCTTGAAAGGTTTCTTGCTTGATTGCATATTATGCCCTCTGGTTGTTCTATCAAAACATCTCTCAAAGAACTGTTCACTTTCTGCGTCATCGGTGTGCTCGAAACTTAATTTTGTGATCAGGTCACCCCTCCCTCTTCTCTCTTACAAGGAGGGCAAATTGAAGGCCACAAAGCCTTTCCCTGACACTCCGATCTTTAATTCAGATACCTGCTTTGATGCTGAATGGAACTTTATTAGGACTTTGCGCTTTAGCTGTGGTGACCAAACTTTGGCATATTCTAGTTTTAGCCTTACGTAGGACGTGATCACTTGTGTGTGTGTGTGTGTGTGTGTGTGTGTGTGTGTGTGTGTGTGTGTGTGCTTGTGACTGGACAATTAAAACAGCTTACGTCATGAAGATGGGTTTCGCAATTACTGGTTATCCATAATGTAGCTGAAGGTTCGTTCTTCTGTATCAAGGTGCAGGCATTCATAATGTAGTGCATCTGGCATTAGATTAATCTCTCTCTCCCTCTCTATCTCGGTATTCGATCAAGGTGATCTGACGTTTGATTAATCGAAATCAGCATCTCAGGTAGATCCTGATTACTGTGTATAATTAGATCAGCATTTGCAGTGAATAATATTTGAGGAGGTTAGGTCCTCATTACTAGGTAATTTGATCAGTAATTACTCTGAGTAGTATTTAAGAAAATTTAATTTTGAACTCTGGGCAATCGAATCTGTATTTACAATGAGTAATGATTAAGAAAGGTTAAATCTTCTTAATTAGGCCATCTGATTAATATTTACACTTATCAATAGTAAAAGAAGTTTGATTTTGATTATTAGGTACACCTGTTGAGCAAAATCATATGTGACATACGTACATACGTACAAATGGGCTCTGATTATTCACAAAGGGTGTGTGTCTGTGTGTGTGTCACACTGTGTATGTGTACGTGTAATCAGGGTGGTGGCTGTCTTAAAGATGATCTATGTATTTATAGGCTTGCGAATGTGGCTTTGGAGATGTATAGGTGACTGAGTGTGGTTTGGCATTGATGACTGTGTAGTTACGTATAATGGTAGGTGTGTAAGAGGTGTAAGTGGCTGTATGAAGGTAACCCTCCAAATATTCCTGTAAAGTCGGGTGCTATATTTGGGTGTGTTGGTGCCTCTCTCCCTCTGAGGGTGTAGATGATTTTGTGTGTGTGTGTGTGTGTGTGTGTGTGTGTGTGTGTGTGTGTGTAGGGAGGTGTGGTTATGGCGTGTAGAGTGTAACGGGTACACCCAGCTTGACGTAACTGACAGATAGTAGTTAGGGCAGGAATGAAGCCTCTTTCTGGCACGCTCTATAATTTGTCATACCAGCAGTAGTGTTTGTGTGTGTGTGATTACTATTTTTGATTACTCTGTGTGTGTGTGTGTTACAGGGAAAGAGTTTTACTCACTCTTGTTGCCCCGTCTCTCAAACCGTGTGTGTGTGTGTATATATATATATATATATATATATATATATATATATATATATATATATATATATATATATATATATCGTGACTTAAGTCCTTCATAAAACATACGCTCACACCCTCAGCCTAAGCCATTTATCGACTACCCCGAGGGGATGATGAACAGTTGGGATTGGCTGTGGGCCAACTGTCGCACCGTGAATTCGAACCCATGCGGGTCTGTGCAGACTCGTAGTTGTTAACATTGTGCGTGTGTGTATGTGTGTCTGTATGTGTGTGTGTGTGTGTGTGTCTGTATGTGTGGGCGTGTGTGTGTGTGTGTGTGTCACTTTATGAGTCTTGATTAGGAGGATGGTAGAGGCGTGATTCTATTCTGATTATAAGCAGTTTTTATCCTGTGTGTGTCTCCCATGAAAGGCAGCCCCATCATACTCGAGGGGTCGTACCGTCTTGCAGCAGGGGTCGGTCTGTTTGTGTAGTATTTGTGTGGAATATAACCTCATTAAAACGTCAGTGTGTATAGTGTCGGCTGTGGTGTTGTGTCCAATCAGCCTCGTCTCTGGTCCTTTTGTCGATGGCTCTTGATGTAGACGATGAGAGATGTTTGAAGTAAGGTAAGATAAGGTAACTTGTATGTAATATTGAAGTAAGGTAAGATAAGGTAACTTGTATGTAATATTGAAGTAAGGTAAGGTAACTTGTATGTAATATTGAAGTAAGGTAAGATAAGGTAACTTGTATGTAATATTGAAGTAAGGTAAGATAAGGTAACTTGTATGTAATATTGAAGTAAGGTAAGATAAGGTAACTTGTATGTAATATTGAAGTAAGGTAGGATAAGGTAACTTGTATGTAATATTGAAGTAAGGTAAGATAAGGTAACCTGTCTGTGATTTGTGGCTGCATTGTTGGTATTACTGTATTAAATGCATTATTTTCCCGTCGTTTGAGATGTTTTTGGCGGAAAGACTGTATCAGGACAAATCAGCAGTAACTACAATGTGTATCACTGTGATCGCCTCGTTGAGACAGTTTATCTACGTCTGTACAGGTGTTGACGTATTATTCTAGAGGTTGTAAAGCTTTTTTTTTCTTGTTTTCCGTCCTCTTTCGTGGTATTTGGGTTGCCGTAATGGTTGTTGTTTTTAGTGGTGTGTGTGTGTGTGTGTGTGTGTGTGAGTAGAATGCGTCAGTCCTGTCTTAGGTGGACATGGTGGGAATCGTTTCTGTCGAGGAGCGAGGCCTTCGTCACGCCTCCAGGACTTCACCACCGCTCGAAGACTGTAGCCGTGTATGAGGACTTCACTCCCACCCGAAGACTTCACTTTTGCCCGAGGACTTCAGCCGTGAGCGAGGGCTTCAGCTGTGCACGACGACTTCAGCCGTGAGCGAGGGCTTCAGCCGTACACGAGGACTTCAGCCGTGAGCGAGGGCTTCAGCCGTGGTGAAGGCGCGAAAGTTTGACGTATCTGCGACGGACGAGACCTTTAAAAGTAGACAAAAACCAAAGTCACATGATAATTTAAATATTAAGACCCGTGGCGTGGCAGATGGTGGGTTGAACTTTACAGACTCTGGGTTCTGGAGGTTACCAGGGAGGGAGGGGGTTCCGTCCCCCCCTGGGGAGCGAGGGGAGTGGTTGGTCATGGAGGTTACTGGGGGCTGGTGGTCCAGGGCTCTCACTTTTCCCTTTGGGAGAAAAGTTGGTCGTGAGGGTTACTGGGGACTAGTACACTTCCCCACAAGGGGGAGTAGTTGGTCTTGGAGATTAGTGGGGACTAGTGGTCTTGAGCTCTCAGCATTCTCATAGGAGGAGTGGTTGGTCGTTTGGGTTGCTGGGGACTGGTCGAGCCAGGGACCACACTTCCCTCTAGGTGGGGAGTGGTTGGTCGTGGAGGTCACTGAGGGCTGGTGGTCCTGAGGCCCTACAAGAGTAGAGCGACAGGTCTTTGAGGTTATATGAGGCTGGCGGCTCGATCCTCAAGGTCCAGCAGGTTACTGTAGGTGAGCGGGCGTGCCTCCCACACGTACTAGGCTGCACCACTCCAATGCCTACGATCATCTCGGTAACAGAAGTAACTCTGCATTCCAAATTCATCGTCATTTTCAAAAATTATAATCCCCAGCGAGGTTTAATGTGATTCAGTCACCTTTTAGGAAGATTTTTGCGGTATTTGACATTCAGCTGGCGTGACCCTCACTGTGAATTCCTTGATCTGTTTGAATCCTCCCTTAGCAACACACACCTGCCGAAGAGATTGGAACTTTCAAGTTAGTTCCCATAGTTTTCAGGAAATTTCGAAGCATTCGATTTTTTTCTGAGGTTGAGATGCACGTCATTGTAATGATATTGACCATCACTCCTGCATGAGCTCATTCCAGTTCGTTTTCTGGAGAATTCGAAACGTTTCATACCATGATTGACCTCAGGATGTTGGAGCTGTAACTGCGGGGATGCTTTCTGAGGTACGATTAGCGGGTCAGGGTAGGTAAGACTGGAAGGTGGAAAGGATTGAAGCCTGATACGATCATCACTGATTCAGTCGCAAAGCGTTGGTAAGAATGTTAATGAATCACTTGTCTTATGGCAGCTTATGATCACCCGTAACTACATTTGCCTCTCTAAGGGTTTGTATTCCAGATTCAGAAGTGTTGACAACCGTATTTTCATGTTGAAAAATGTCATGATTCACGTAAAGTAAGAGTTTTATGAGTATTTGTTTAAGTCGAGGACTGACTACAAGTCCCTGGAACTGTCGATACCTGGGTCTATTAACGGACCGGTTCACTGAAACAGGACGAAAAGCATTTTCCCGACGATGCGAGACATTACAGCGTTGCTTCCTTGAAAAGAAAACGTACAGCTAACCGTGGACTTGCTTAAAGAGATCCTATACAGAAATTACTGGCGGAAGACTCTGTAGCCCTTGAGTATAACGATATGACCCACAGGTATGATGGCTTGGTCATTGACCTTGATCCTCGGATGAGAAATCATAACCTAAAGATTGTACTGTTGTACTCGAGGGTCGTAACGTCGTTTTCAATGTGATTAAACCTCAGTGAAGAAGAGAGGGGTATTTGTAATAGAAGTGATGCGTGGTACTATTTTTTTTATACCTTACTGCAAGTGTTCAAGCAGGAAAAATTTGGCCATGATTCGGTCCTCAGGGCTTCAGAGCTAGCAGTGTGTGCGATTCCCATTTGCCCATGTTTGTATAGTACAAGGAATAGGCACATGAGGTTAACGGATGATGACCAGTGACTCCATCGTCCACGGTGGTATCAGAGGAGGGCCTCCCAGACGGACTGACAACTGCTGACTTGGAGGGCACAAAACACGTCATGGGAGCCTCCTCACGTTGGCGAGAGTGTGGTTTGGGGGTCTCTCAGGGCTCAGTGCTGGGATCATTGCTGTTTTTGATCCGCCGTAAATGTTATGCCAAACGTGGGCTGAACACCGGATGTTTTAGGAAAGGCTGCTTGTAGGGGTTTGTGCAACTGATGAACTGGTATGGACTTTGAGTTAACGGCTAGCGACTGTGGAGGCTGGAGAGAGGTCCTCATTCTACTGATAATTGATTATAGTATATATATATATATATATATATATATATATATATATATATATATATATAAGACCCCTTATTTGCACGAAGTCTACCACAGTTGCAAGGGCTTGTGTGTGGAGAAAGGGTGATCTTATTCTTAATCTTACTTCTTAAAGGAACGATCAAAAATGGGACTGCAGAACGTATATATGGTCTACTAGATTAACCACTCCTTCAGGAACGTGTGTGTGTGTGTGTTTGTGGAATAGGGTGGGCGACTGTCTTTGCCTGTGTGAGCGAACCTGAGGTAATTCCATGGCCTAGAGACACTGTAAATGCATCAACATCAGGCCACTGCACTGTGTTTGTGGGTGTCCCTTGAGACTAGGTACAGTGATCTAATTGCTTAGGCGTCTTTCGCTGCTTCTAGAAACATGAGATGCATAGGTATTCATCAACCAGTATTTTACAGTAATGCTGTATTTTACTGTATCTTTATATTATGGGCTGTTTGGGGGTAGAAGACTAGAGGTATTATAATCTAAAGATTGGATCCCAGTTTCCCTAGTAACAGTGATTGGTATTATGATTGTGTAATGTTGCGATCACCTTTGTGCCATGTTCTGTGATGATTCACATTGGGTTAGAGATGGCTTATCGGTTATGTTTGTATGCACATGAGCGCGCACGTGGTAGGATGTTCGTGTGTGTTACTTTATTTTGGTAAAAGTTTTTATAGTTTCCCAGTGTGTGTCTTTGACGTCTGTGGTTTTTGTTCTTCCATGTTTAAAATGTCGTCAATTTCTTGTGGGTTTGAAATCTATAGTTTACCTTCGACTCGGTTGTTATGGTGCTTTGGGGGCGACAAACTGTTTCTTCGTTAACCTTAATCGCCTCGCTTGCAATGATGCTTTTCTGGCTATCAAGACAGTACAGTAGTATGTAGGTAGACAGTACAGGAATATGTGGATAGACAGTATTGGAGTATGTTGATAGACAGTACTGGAGTATGTTGGTAGACGGGGCAGGAGTATGTAGGTGTGCATGGTGTGTGTTTGTGTGGTAAGGACGGCAGGGCTACCCTGGGTCAGTGGACGGTGGTGAGGACCTTTTGGCTTAACCTATACGACTCAAAATGTCAGCATGTATTAACCTCCGGAGCACGACGGCCTGACCCTTGCACATAACGGTACGACCCTTGTCCATAACGTTACGACCCTTGGACACCAGGGTACGACCCTTGAACACGACAGCATGACACTTGGGAACAACTGTACGGCCCTGGAGCTCGACTTATGGCGGTGGTAGACCGCTGACTTGATCCCCATGAGACGCTAATGGCAGATCCTGTTAGTAGGATATTTTATTTAATTTCGAATAATTCTTTGTACGAAGGACGAGCAAAGAAAGTCCATGTTGAGGTGGAGTTATAGGGAGGAGGTGTGTGTGTGTGTGTGTGTAGGAGGTGGAGGTGTGGGTCTTTTGGAGGGGAGGGAGGGGGAGAGGGAGAGGCAGGGGGGGAGAGTCAACACAGTGTGTAAACACGTAAATATAAACACGGCGGCTGCCTCTCCCTGGCTATCGGGAACCCCTCTTGTAAAACAACACTTGCCTCCCCCCAGATCTCTACTTCCCTCGACGAACCACGTCTCCCACTTCCCTCCTATCCATTTACCTAGCCTCCCTCTCCCATCCACCCTGCGTATCTGCCACAGTATCCCCTTCCATACGGCTCTGCTTAGCACCGGTGCGCGACGCCCTAGTTTGATCATTTACCGGAAGGAGACGAAGTCCTGTGAAAAGTGTCGCGGGGCTTGGCCTTCCACGCCATCGCCGCCCCGAACACAGCGTGACGGAGGCTCCCTCGCTGGACTCCCGCCGACAAAGACGCTGGTTGTGTTCGGCTGAAATAAAGGCTCACGGGATTTTGTTCATGGGAGAGAGACGAAAGGTGATGATGGCCCGCCAATTGTCTTCAGCCAGATAGCAAGTTGTTAGTAGGGAGTTCATTATTATTTTTATTATTATTATTATTATTATTATTATTATTATTATTATTATTATATTTTTCCCCCTTTGGCCTTGGGGATTGGGAGTGTGGGTGAGGAGGGAGGTATCGTGTTTTTATTTACAGTACCCGGAATATGAAATGAGAGTATTGACGACGGTTAATATTGCATGTCTATTGGCACGAGAGCACGCTACCCCCTGGCCTTACAGCTGAAGCTACACTGGAACTGTACCCACTGGTTTGACTATCTACTTTGTAATGCACCGTAATACTTCTTAGTACCACATACTACATGGTGTGCGATGATTTCTTACTGCTGTATATGTATACCATCCGGTGGTGTTGGAGTTCTTCTACCCCTACAACTGGGTGTGGAACCTTACCTTACAAATTACCCATAGCTAACAAGGGTGTCAGAGGTCTTCTACCTCCACAGCTGGGTCTGGGTCCTTGCCTTACCATATGTATACCTTCAATGGTTTCGGAAGGCTTCTACCCCCATAGCTGGGTCTAGGACCTTACCTAACCTTACATATACCTTACTATGGTTATTGAATGTCTTTTACACCCACATCTGCGCCTGGGACCTTACCTTAACTTGAATATACCTTACGATGATATTGTGGGTCTTGATACCACAGCTGGGGCCGGGACCAGACTGTGGTGCTGCTCCTCTCATTACTGAGGCTGGAGGAGGCTGTGCTCCGTAGACCTTCATGCCCACCACATTCCACCTGGTCTGATACCATTGTACTCGTTCAGACCCTTTCTAAAGTTGTCCACTGAACATGACACAATGTTTCTGAAGGCTTCGCGCATTGTGCTGAACAGTTTCAGGCCCCGGGTGTTCATGCTCGTATGTCGTATTGTGCTTACCATACCTTTCGATCCCATCGCTAGTATTTAACATGCCTGTCGTTGCGTTGGGGAACTTTTTCGAATGCAGAGTGGGAGCCGTGCTTTCCAGTCATGTCGGACGGTAGATTATGACCTCGTCTGGCCTGCTAATAGTACAGCCTCGTTCGCAGTCTAGATTGTTGGATGATGTCGTGGATGATCTATACACACTCTTTACCTGTGCAAGTTCGCTTTCCCTGAGAGTGTTGCTGGGACGCGGCTGTATTCCATTTGAGAGACTTTCAGAGCCTGAAAGAGCTTTGGGTATAGACCACCACATCTCACCCATTAATTCTGGAGGAAGGCGCAGCAGCATCAACCCCGCCATCGTCACCCGCTATCACCGGGGATCCTTCCTTCCCTAGTTGCAGTCTGGCAGCACAACCGCACCGAGCCCATCCGAGCACGTATGAGTCCATACGTGAATAGCCCCACCTTACTTGCCAAGATTAACCCCTTGAGCACTACGGTGCACTTTTTGAGAGGACAGCGGTACATTCTTTGATCACGACGGTACGAACCATAAGCTCGGTGGTACACCCTCTGGGCATAATGACCTGGTCTTGAATCGGACCTTTAAGGATTGGGTTAAAGGCCGAGCAGTCATTACCCTAAGGGTCGAACCGCCGTGCTCAAGGCGTCGTACCGTTATGCTGGCGTCGAGGGGTCAGAAACCAGTGTTGGTGACCAGAAGCAGCTCACGCAATACGTGTGTGGGTACCCCACCAGGGACGAATGCTCTGGTTGGAGAGAAATTATGGTAAATTATGCAAGTTCCGTTAATTGGTGAGGTTAATCATGGTTAACTATATAATTATGCGAGGGCAAAAGCAAACACCCTGCTCGGTCCAGAGTGATTATCCTACTGCTGTTTGTTGGTCAGTTTCTGGCATTATAACCACCGCACACTGTGACGTGGTTTTGTGTGTGTGTGTGTGTTCTGTGCGAGGAGGGAGTTTTACACTCGTGGGGTGGCTCCCATCTCTCAAACATTTTTACATTATCATACAACCTTTTGTACTTCTGTATGCTGTCTGCATTGACCACTTCCTCTTTTCGTGTGTGTGTGTGTGGCTGTGTGTGTGTGTGTGTGTGTGTGTGTGTGTGTGTGTGTGTGTGTGTGTGTGTGTGTATGAGTGTGTGTGTGTGTGTGTGTGTGTATGTGTGTGTGTGTGTGTCTGTGTCTGTGTATGATTCCTATTTGTGTTACGGAAAGAGAGAGAGTTTTACATTCGTGTCTTTCAACCTCGTATATATGTATACCATGTCCTTACTCCTGTACACACACACACACACACACACAGCCATGTAGCTGCTAGTGCAATACAGGGAGGGAGGGAGTTCCACAGGTGTGTAATTATCTATTTGAACTGTATGAGGAGGGTCTTTCACACTCGTGGGGCTCCCCATCTCCACGATCATGCAACTTTTTCAACTTGTGTGCGATGTTTGCATTTATTGCTCCGCCGTTCAGTTCCTTCCATTCATCCACTGTTATACTCTAAAAGTGCTTCTTCATGTAATTTCTCGGGTGATCAGAGGGTGTAACATGTTCCTTATTTAATATTCATGCTTTTTTTTGTGTGTGTAATAACCCTTTAGTACAGTACGGGGAGGGAGTTCAGCACTCGCAGCGCCCCATCTCTTGAACATTCTTTAGCATCATACAATTTTTTTAAGCTTCTGTACGCTGTCTGCAATTACCTCATTCCATTCATCCACCACTTCTTATAAAAGTACTCCTTTACGTCCTTTCTAAACGAGTTTCTTCTGTAATTACGTATTATGACCTCTGCATCGCTTAAATCAACTGGGCACTTTCTGTATTATTGAGCTGATTTGAGTATTTAAAGTCTGCAATGAGGTCACCCCTCACTCCTCTCTCTTCTGTGATGGGCAACTTTAAAGCCTCTAGACTTTACTTGTAACTCATCCCTCTTTATTCCCGTACTGCCTTTGCTGTCCTCTTCTGGACCTTCTCTTTTAGCCCTTTGTCGTTTTTTTTTTTTAGGTGTGGTAACTAAACTTGAGAAGTATTCTCAAGTTTCAGCCATACTTAGGATGTGAATAGCTTGGCGAACACTTCCTTATCCATATACTTGAATATTATTCTAATGTTGGCCAGCAAACGGTTTCTTTCCTCTACCTTTCTCGAAGTGCGGGACTCAAGCGACAGGTTAAGGACGATGTCCACTCTCGAATCGCTTACAAACTGGTTCCTGCTGATAGTATCATGCTTCGTAATAGTTTATAATGAGGCTTTTTCCGCTATGTTCCATCCTCATTATGTCATATTTGGATTGAACTTCTTTTCGCTCGTGTATCAGACCCACTTTGGAGTCTGTCTAGGTCCCTTTGTATGATAAGCCAATCCCTCCTCACTCTTAGGGAAGATTTCGACTCCCAGGACTTTCTCGTACACAGATTCCTGTAGCTTGCCCCTTGCTTGATAATGTTCATATTGAGGCCTTCCTCCACTGGTTCCCATTGCAAATACTTGGGGTCAACCGTCATCAGCCATGTATCAGAACGCCTCCGGAGTCTGTCTAGGTCCCACTTGGAAGTTTGGCAGTCTTCCCCACATTTCTCTCCCCTCATGACCTTTACGTCATTTGGAGTCATATTCAGGTAGGAGTCCATATCTTGTGGCAGGTCATTCACATGGATCAAGAAGAGTGATGGTCCCACAACAGAACCCTGCGGCACGCCAATGGTAACCTCGACGTATTTCAAGAGGGCTCCTCTGAGATGACCCATTTTTCTCTCTAAAACCTCCTCCCGAATGCATTTCATTGACGTTGGGGCTATAGTGTCGTCCACTTTGAAAACATCTCTGAACACAAGTTCTTCAGCCATCCCCACATTATCCTCTTCACCCATTCTCTCTGAATCTCTTACCTTGATTTGCTGGTATAAACTGATAATGCATTTCTAATGAATGGAAGAATGTTTTCGTTTCTCCAGCCTTGCCTACAATGTTCTAATTTAGGTTTCTATATTTCAATTTGTTTCTTGTACTCGTTCCTTTGCACTCTTATGCCTTGCAAATGCTGCTTGTCAGGAGTGCCGCCTGTCTCTTCGTCAAAGCACATACTAAAGTTCCCTTATTTTTGACATATTTGTCATGGCTAAAGGTGGCCATGTTCCTATTTCTTTATTATACATAGATTTCTCACAATCCCTCATCATAATGCCCTGGTTCCTGGCTACTGAGCTCCATTTTTCAATGTTACAATAGATATTGAATTTTCTCTAGTTTCCACAACCATATCTTGTCTGCAAGTCCTGTTTCATCTCTCTCCTTTCAACATCCTCATTTTCCAGTTTCATCTTCGCCTCACACTATGAGTGTGTGTGTGTGTGTATGTGTGTGTGTGTGTGTGTGTGTGTGTGTGTGTGTGTGTGTGTGTGTGTGTGAACATATTTAGGTATGCAGATAAGTTTTTAAACTTAGATTTACCTGTTGCACCTCAGCCCCCTCGAGACAGTAAAAACGAGTGGGTAGATAGGTGAGTATGACTTCCTCCCAGCCAGCCAGTACCATCAGTCATATGGGTGAGTGGGTGGGTAGGTGGGTGAATATATTTACCACATGGATGTAGGGATGCATCTCTGCCAACCCCTCAGTAACCAAGGGTTGTGCTGTGTTTCTACTTGTACAGACGGAACCACTTCAATTCATCAAGTCATTTTGCCTATGTTATCTCCCCTAAGTGTAGACTTTCTCATGCTGGAAAGATCGTATGAGAAGACCAAGACTCCTCCTCTTTCCCAAATGGATGTTATTCCTCGTACTGGACCGTGAGACGTTTTTCTAATTTGGAAGCATCAAGACGGATTTGTCCTTCACGTCAGTAATCGAACTCTGTCGCAGTTCTGAAGCGGTGATTATCAACTTGGATTTCTCTTTGAGGTGGTGTATTGCTGTGCCTGGCAACCTGCATGCAGCTGTTCCCTGTTTGAGTCATAGGGTGTCAGTAAGGGAAATATTAATGGATAATCCACCAGGTGTTGATACGTGATCCACCAGCTGTTAATGGGTATTCTACCAGATGTTAATGGGTAATCCACCAGCTGTTAATGGGTATTCTACCAGATGTTAATGTATCATTACGCTGCTGGACACCTTGTACATTGCTGTTTATGATGCCCGAGTTGAAAAAAGATGACTGTTTGACTTCCTTTTACAATTTGTCTTCTACCTTGAGGAATCGTTAATGCATTCTATGTAAGCCATCTGTTTTGTGAAGTTGTGTCGATCAGATTTTTTTTGAGTCAAGGAAACGAGTACAGACACACACACACACACACACACACACACACACACACACACACACACACACACACACACACACACACACACACGAGATGGGGCCCTTCCCTGTAGTGGTCAGCGTTACTGACTATGAAGTAACACGGGTCCGAATGGCTTCGAATCGTAGGCGTTAGTCTGCCCACACCCAACCCAGATGTTCATCCTCCCTTCTGGGTTGGTCTATAAATGGGTACCTGGCTAAGTCTGAGTCTGTGTGTGTGTGTGTGTGTGGTGTGGTGTGTGTGTGTGGTGTGGTGTGTGTGTGTGTGTGTGTGTGTGTGTGTGTGTGTGTGTGTGTGTGTGTGTGTGTGTGCCTCGCTAGGAATAAAGACATGGCACATATGCAAGGTTAGGAGACGGGGCAACACCAATGTAAAACTCTCTCCTCGTAACACATGGTAATCATATAATAATTACATATAATTACTATATGGTGGTTCTTTGATTATATTCAATCACATACGAGAAAACCTTTGACACGTATCCCGTTGTCTTTGAAAAGTTTGATACTCTTAATGACTTTTCTATAGAAACATTATAAGAGAGAGCACTACCCACACATCTCCTTACGTCGTGGAAGGTGACAAAGAGGTGAGGGACGCCGGAGAGGCTGGAAATCTTCCCCTATTGTATTAACACTTACAAAAGTTTTAGATAAAGAAGGAGAAAAAAATTCTCGCCATAAATGGCTCATTCGTCTGTGTTCCTGGCACTGGTGGGAAAAAGCGATCGTATGTATAAAAAAAAAAACCCGAGCTACTAGAAGCAAGTCATATGTGAGGAGAAAGTTGTTTCGTGATGTGGTGACGTTAAATACATCAGGCCGCTCTCGAGTCAAACTGTTTATGTAAGTGACTGAGCCAATTTTGCTGTGTCCTTGTTGGACCGCACAGTTTTGGCTGCCTTTGATGAAGTAATGAGACGTGCGAACATTAGGTGTACTTATGTATTAAGGGCCTTGGGGGTTGACGAAGGGCGTTGTGTTGCGTCAGCCACGGCGGACTTAAATGGCGTTGTATATATCTTTTTGGGTGGGCGAGATGAATGATCACGGGAGATGCCTTAATCACAGTCACTTTGTATGTCATCGTCTCTGTCATTGATATGTCCCCAGTTATCACTTAAGATGTCCTCCCGCGTTACTGTGACCTTTTGTGGTATAACCCGTACTTGCTTGTTGATGAGGTGATCCTCGTAATGGAGAGGGAGATCGTAATTGTCACATGATCATCACCGAAGTGCTCCTAATCGTCAGAGAGATGTCCACAGTTATCACTGAGGAACTTCCAATTATTGATCATACCCTCAGTTATCACTGAGACGGCCCCTCATAATCAGTGAGGTGTTAATTATCATTACAGTGCCCTTAATTTTGACTATGATGTTCCAGATTATCACCGATATGTCCCCAATTAGCACTGCCTCGTTTCCAGTTACCAGGGCATTTTTCTATGAGATCCCAGACCTCATGGCCACGACGAGATACACATTGATACGGGAAAGTTAATTGAAGCAACACACACACACACACACACACACACACACACACACACACACACACACACACACGGTATAAGCATAAAGTTTGGTTTAAAGTTAGGTGTATGAATGAAGTGAAATGAATGAAGGCGTGGTAAATGCAGTCAGCAGATTTAAGTTTCAAATGTTGTTTGATCGTAGACAGTGTTCAGCAAGGTTCCCACGAGTGAAAGAAGTCCCTCCCTGTACAGTACAAGTGGGTGATTACACTTAACCCCGTCCAAACGTACCATCATCACTGCTGATTGAAATTCACCAAATATCGGTCCTCTCTTACACATGCCAGTTGTGAAGCCAGTTCTGCGGTCGTTAGCCATATCTCCTTTTTTCTCTGAAATGTAATCGTAATATGTACCAGCAGATAAGCTGTGTGTGTTCTTTCTTTACTAAGGTGGAATGGTAGGGAGGTTTTCACTCCAAACCATGCGACAGTAATGAAACGTGAGGGTTTTAGTCTTCATTTTTTCCGTCTTTTCTTTTCCTATCTTTCAGTCGTCTGTGTTTCAGAGCTCTTCGAACACAGTACGAAATGGCAAGTATGGTTGCCTTCCATATTACGATGGTCTGCTAACCCTACAGCTGGGTGTGGGACCTTAACTTACTTATAGCTTACGATGGTTTCGGAGGTCCTCTCTGCCCATATAGCTGTAGGCTCCGACCCTACCAGACAGTTCGATAATTTAAGGCAGTATATGCAGTTGTTTCGTCATAAGCACCCGTCAATTGTCAATTCTTTGCCTCAGGAATTCGAGCAGTCTCTCGCACGGATGGAAAAAGAAAAATCTTCAGCAACAACACTGGTTTCTCACAGCAGCAACACTCTCTCCTCACATCATAGATTTTTGGGATAAGTAACAAACTCAGGAGGGTTTTCTTGGAGCTCGGGTCTCTCTGTAAGGACATGATTTAGAATACTCTGAAAAACACAGAGACTTTCTCAACTATGCATTTCTTTAGCTTATTCCCTCGGCACTCTACTTTTCATTTCTGGAAGTCATATTCGTTCTTGTATCACTTGAGGCAATTGTGTGGCTTGTCAAGACTTTTGTATTGGTACAGCCCAGCATTCTTAGCCCTACAGGAAGCACTGTTGGGGTATCTATATGCCCAGTAACACCATTTTCATAGGTACATTCCAACGTTTTTAAGTCCTTAGAGCATCATTGGGTTAACTGTATGTCTTCTGTATAGGTGCAGCCCACCATTCCAAACCCTTCTTGAAGCACCGATGTGGTAGCCATACACAATGTAATTCCTGTTGTATAGATGCATTCCAACATTTTTAACCTTCATTGCAAACCTCACGTGGTAGCTACATGCCATGTAACTCCTATTGCATAGGTGCATCCCAACATTCTTAACCTTCATTGTAATCCTCACTGGGGTAGCTACATGCCTTGTAACTCCTGCTGCATCGATGCATTCCAACATTCTTAACCCTCATTGCAATCCTCACTGGGGTATCTACATGCCTTGTACAGTCTTTTCACTATGTTTCAGCTTCCCTTCCCCTGTTTGGTACACATTCTCACCATGCTTTACCGTTATGGTGTTGGTCAGCGGTTTAATGAAATTCAGGTCATCATCTCACACCTGTTGGAATCCAGACACTGTGCTTGCTACGCCAGTCCGTGTCGCCAGTACACTGTTCGAACCCCATACCTGATACGTGTGAACATACCTCTTCAGCCTCATCTTCGATTCCTCCCTCATCCAACTGGGCAACTAGTCTCCATCTCTATGAATTTTGTCTCTTGGGTATAACCAGCATTCGCTGAGACGAAGATGAGTACGACTTGTATCATCTGTAGAGTAATGTGCCAGGCAAAAACTTCACTTGCATGGCGGAACACAGGGATAGTTGAGGTGCTCTGTCACTGCTGTGATGTGCATCGTACCATATGACTGTTCTGGTGAGGTAAGAGTGTTGAATGAGTTCTCGTGGGTAACCAGAAAACGCAGGGTTGGTGATGACTTGGCCTCCTCACCACAGATTGAGAATGCTCGTTGAGAATAAGCCTTGTTAATCATCGTTTTTAAACCCTTCTATGACCTTGGTGGCCTGCCCATTGACAAGGTCAAGGGCCAGGCCATTGTACCTACCGAGGTCGTGCGGTCGTGCGCAGGGGATCAGGCAGTTGTCCCTCGTCCTGTGTTTGGAGGACTCGTTCAACATGTTTCCTCTGCTGCTTGACGGAGGGTGAGGGACCCTGTGGCCCTATACGCCACCCACCGCCCACTGTGGTCTCCCCAGCTGTACCAACAGTCTCTGCCCCTCCTCCTCCTCCGCCTCCTCCCAACACCCCCGCCCTTCGTGTACTGTAGCAACAGCTGTTATCCTCCTGCAACACTGGCCGCGCCACACTTGTTAGTGCAGCAGCACGTGCAGGAGGTCCACAGCGTTAGGTAGCTACTGACCCGGCAGCAGTTCAGTGACGAGCCCGTCCAGCAACAGTTGCAGGTGTGCGACATTTCATTAACCTGTCCCTCGGTGACTTGAAACACTTTGAAGTCTTCTGCAACACTTTAATGCCCTGTAACACTGCTGGTGATCTTCTTCGCTCTCGATGATGGCTTACATTTCCGGTCAGAATCTGTAGTTATTGGCTGGCAACACATCCTGTTGCCCGGCACAACTTTTTCTTTCCTGCAACACTTGGGAATAGCGTCTAACATTTGTTTTCTTTCTAAGTACTTGTTAGGAGTTTTTTCTTTTTTTCAAGCCACTTCCTGTAATTATAAGTGACATTCGACGAGTTTAAGTGTTTCAGAGCACTAATGTCACTTACAATACTTACAAGTAGCCTGCACCTCTTCCAAGAAACCATCCGATACTTTTAGTTGCCAGCAACACTTGTAAGTGATTTAATAGCTGTTGCAACACCTGTGTGAAACAAACATCAGGGAGTGGCAGCTGCAGCATTTGTGTGTGACAGGAACTCGTAGTGAGTGCCTTCCGGAACTGGATATGGACTGTCATCAGCTGTGAGTTACAGCAAGTTTCACTCGCCGTAGTTGTTGTAGGGGTCGTGCAAGTGAGGTACGGCAAGGAACGCCATGGTAGTTTATGTGAGTGACAGCGTGATGGGGGGGGGGAGTAGGGGTTTCATCTTTAGCGTTTATGGATAATGGTGAGAGAATTTTTCCCTCCGCAGCTCCTGTCTCAATGTCACTCGGGTCTTGGGAGAGTAGGACGTGAGAGCAGGTGAGGGAGAGGCTGAGACAGCGATAGCAGGGGCAGGGAGAGGGGTTATGACTCAGCGACAGCAGGAAGAGGAGATAGTGAAGCTGGAGTAGCCATAGGAGAAGCAGATGGGAGCACTGAAAACACCAGCAAGTGTAGCAGCAGGAAAGAGGAGACGACATCACGCCATCAGCAGTAGGAGAGCAGGAGGAAGAAGGTACTGCTAGCAGAAGCAGCAGGCAGGGGAGGGGGGTGTAAAAGGAGGAAAAAAGAAAAAAAAAAGATGAGCAAGAACAACAAAAACAAAGGGGGGAGGAAAACGATAGGGGCCAAGGAAGCAGAGAGGAGGTTGAGTTAGCAGTAGCGGGGGAGGAGGAGGAGGTTGTGTCAGACGGTGGAAGGTAAGGAGGAGGTTCTCTCAGCAGGAGAAGGGTAGGGAGGAGGGTGCTTCAGCAGGAGGAGGGTAGGGAGGCGGTTCCTCAACAGGAGGAGGGTAGGGAGGCGGTTCCTCAACAGAAGGGTAGGTAGGCGGTTCCTCAACAGAAGGGTAGGGAGGCGGTTCCTCAACAGGAGAAGGGTAGGGAGGCGGTTCCTCAACAGGAGAAGGGTAGGGAGGCGGTTCCTCAACAGGAGAAGGGTAGGTAGGCGGTTCCTTAACAGAAGGGTAGGGAGGCGGTTCCTCAACAGGAGGAGGGTAGGGAGGTGGTTTTTCAACAGAAGAAGGGTCTTGGGGGAGGAGGTTCCTCAACAGGGGAAGGGTCTTTGGGGAGGAGGTTCCTCAACAGAAGAAGGGTCTTGGGGGAGGAGGTTCCTCAACAGAAGAAGGGTCTTGGGGGAGGAGGTTCCTCAACAGAAGAAGGGTGTTTGGGGGAGGCGGTTCCTCATCAGGAGAAGGGTCTTGGGGGAGGAGGTTCACAGGAGGTTGCCTCTGGAGGTGAAGGAGATGGGAGGAGTGTGGTGGTGGTGGAGGCGGTATTTCCGGCTGGCTGCGGCAGTGTCTCAGAGCGGTAGTGGGCAACACAAACATGCTGATGTATTATTATGCACAACATGGACACCTCCTCAAACTGTGCGTGCCTGATAGTGCTTGCCCGCAGGAGATTCTTTGTGGGCCAGAATGTGTGCGCTTGTGTGTGCGTACAATGCTGCGTGTTGATCTGCGCAGACATATTACATATTCATTGTTGGGTGATTATTGTATATAAATTTGAATGTGTACGCCCGCTTGTGTGTGTGTGTGTGTGTGTGTGTGTGTGTGTGTGTGTGTGTGTGTGTGTGTGTGTGTGTGTGTGCGTGCGTGCGCGCGAGAGAGCACCCCTTCCTCACGTTATTACTTCAACATGTACTTCCCCCTCGCCTGTGCTGTTCCCTTCCTCGTTATTTCCTCTTTTCCCCTCCCCTGCTTCGGCTTCCCCATTTCCCACTGTTGCTTCTTTCTCTCCTCTCCTTCTCCTTTGTCTGCGTCTGTCTGTTTCCCTCTGGTGTGTGTGTGTGTGTGTGTGTGTGCCTGCCTCTTGTCTCCGTCCCCTGCACCGTCCTCTCTCCTGCCCCTCTTAATCCATCTTTAGCAGGGTACCTCCTCCCCTGCCTTCCTTCCGACCTCTCCACCCTTCTAACTCTCCCCGGCTCCTAATAACCACATTGCCTGCCTCTCTTCATAAACCCCACATTTCATTCTTCCCCGGCGGCCCTCTCCAACCTCCCTTTCTAACACCCTTCTCCTCCCCTGGCTCCTCTCTCTCTCTCTCTCTCTCTCTCTCTCTCTCTCTCTCTCTCTCTCTCTCTCTCTCTCTCTCTCTCTCTCGCGGTCCTTCCTGCGTCGAACTCTCCCCCCTTGCCCTTCTCTCTCTCTCTCTCTCTCTCTCTCTCTCTCTCTCTCTCTCTCTCTCTCTCTCTCTCTCTCTCTCTCTCTCTCTCTCTCTCTCTCTTCGTCACGTCTTATCCATTTTTCCTTTTAATCGATAACACCATGAAGTTCACTCCTTGATCCTCCCTGTACCTCTTCGCCCACCTCTCCTACAGGCACCCTACTAGGTAGTGTGTGTGTGTGTGTGTCTGTGTGCGTGTGTGCGCACCACAGCTTCTCTATGCGTCCGTGAAATCCAGTAATGTTTCCCCGTCCAGATGATCCTTCTCCTGCCGATACTTTTGCTGTCGCCTCATCCACACCCTCAGGTCCCACCCTATCCACAGCTTCCCTACCGCCCTCTCTGTCTTCCCATACTCACATCCTGTGTCTCTCTCCTTGCCTCCTGGCCCCTACTAGCCTTTCCAATCTCTGGCCGTGTCCTTCCCTCGGTCCGTCCGCTCCTGGTACAGTATATCAGGCGCTCTCTCATGGTGGCTCCCCCGTACCGGCCCGCCCCCTCCGCCGGCCGGGTCCTCCCCGTCTTGTAAACACACACACACACACTGGGCCAGGCACCACCACCACCACCACCACGCTCCCCGCCACCACTAGTGGCTGTCGAGACACCTCCACCACCACCCACGTCCTCCACCACCGCCGCCACCACTCACCTAAAAGTCCTGCTCCACCAGGCAGCCCCTCGCGAGTGTATCAGTGAGGTTTTGGACGCACGCACTTCCTCTCACTCCTCCTCCCTCCCTTTCTCTCTCTCTCTCTCCCTCTCCCTCTCTCTCTCAAGTGCTGACGGAGGTGCTCCCCTGCCCCCTGGTGGTCGCGACGCACAGTGAGCGGGTGTTTACGTTGTATCCGCGGGAGTTGTTCCGTGCCTGGCCCAGGGAGGACTGGTCTCTGGTCCCTGGTAGACACCAGCGCGTGAGAGAGCGGAAGGGAAGGGCCCCCTTCCTCACCTGACAATGAACAATCGTGCGGCTTTTCAGTGACTCGGGTGTTCCTTAAGGCCGAAGCGGCCGTGTCGAGTAAGGTCAAGTGTTAATGAACCGCCGGGTGCCGGCGTGTGTGTGCGGTGTGTTGTGTTGTGTTGCGTTGCTCGGGAGATGCATTGTGTGTTGCCAGTGTTGTAAGAGCTCGGCTGGAGCGCGCTTTTGCCACCATCACGCCCGTTGAGGTAATTGTATCAGTCATGTGCACGCGGTCGTGCGCTCGTGAAGTGGACCAAAATGCGTGTCGCTGTGGGTGAACCTGTGGGCGAAAGTACCCCGAAACCATGTCATTGCCACCAGAGAAAATGGGAGACCGTCCCGAATCGGATCCTACGAAAGAAAACGGAACAGACGATGCTGATGGGACGGCAGGAGGAGTGGGCGGAGCCGTGGAAAGGGGCGTGTCAACAATGGGGGGAGAGGAGGCCATGCAGGGGGATGGGTCCTTCTCTGATGAACCCATTGACACCGTTCCGAACTCCGTTCCGAGCTCTGCAGGCTTCAAGAAGATTTACATAGGGAAGATCGTCAACCCCAGACAGGTATGGACTTCTTAATCAGCCCAGCGTAGCAATTACAGGTGTATTGCATATGATTGTTATTATTCACGCCAGGTGTAGCCACGGAATACTAAACACTGCTGACTCTGGGAACAACTCCAGGATTCTCACAGTTCGAATCACTTTAGTCTCCTCAAGGATTTGAAGCAACCTGCTCTCTCTTGCCGTCTAACGATTAGGGTTAACAATACTTCTGGGGCTGTTGATAAGCTCTGATTAAACTTTTTTTTCTTGGTTTAGATGCTTAATGATTGATTTGTATAGTTGTGTATGGTGAGGGCCGAAGGGCACATCTTATCAGTAATCAGTACGCGGATCTACTCATCTCTGTGTAGCTAATGATCAGGTGCAAACCTGTGAGGTGGCCAATTAAAGCACATGTAGTTAATACTGATCACTGATGCCTACCCTTTCTCCGAGCAGGTGTGTGTGTCTGTCTGTCATGGGCGACCAAACTGTAAGATGAGGTGCTAGAGTGTATGAGGAGGTCCTCACGTGAGGAAGTGAAGTTCCTTCCTCCAAAGTGTGTGTGTGTGTGTGTGGTTTCTAAGTGTTTGGTGAATCATTGGAGAGTAGAATGAGACGTTCATGTGACTGGTTAAGCTATCGTTTGTATGGTGAGTTTGGCAAGTAAATGGTTGGGCTCTCGTGGATTTGATGAGGTTGCTAAGTTGGGCTTTCATGCATGTGTGGTGAGGTTGCCAAGTGAATAGTTTCGCTTTCGTGGATGGAGTGAGGTTGCCAAATGATTGGTAGGGCTCTCGTGGGTGTGGTGAGGTCGCTTAGTGAATGGTAGGGCTTCTCGTGGAAATGTTGAGGTTGCCAAGTGAAGTGTTGGGCTCTCAGGCGTGTGTGGTGAGGTTGCCAAGTTGGGCTCTCATGCATGTGTGGTGAGGTTGCCAAGTGAATAGTTAGCCTTTCTTGGGTGTGGTGAGGTTGGCAAATGATTGCTTGAGCTCTTGTGGGTGTGGTGAGGTGTGAAGTAAATGATGAGGTTTCTGAGTGTTTGAGGAGGCTGCCAGATGTGTGGCAAGGATTCTAGGTGCGTGATGTGGTTCCCAGGTGTGTAGTATAATGCTCCCTGGTGTGTGGTGAGATATCCAAGAGTGTGGTAATACTTCCAGGTGTGTAGTGAGGCTCATAGGTGTATTGAGGATCTCATATGTTTGTTGAGGCACCCAGGTGTGTTATGATACTCGTAGGTGTATGATGAGGGTTACAAGTGTGTGGTAACGCCCCCAGGTAGGCAGTAAGGCTTCCAGACGTGATGAGCTCCCAGGTGTATGACGCCCCCAGTTGAAAGGGAATGCAAAGTGTATGAGGGTTTTCTTTAAGTGTATAGAGAGGCGCTGTGGTAGGCACTAGAGTACTTATAAGTGTATGTTGGATGAGTGTATGGTAAAGTTCTTTGATGTACTTAGAGGTTCCCAAGTGTATAACAAGTCTTGTTGGTCTGTAATTGGCCTGGCGTATTCTTGATGAGTCTTGAGTGACGAGTACAGGTGTCTCATGCGTCTATAGTGTATAGTGCAGCTGATGAAGCTTGGGTTTGCCCTCTGAGGCTTCCGGATTGCACGTTGAGCCTCATTTGTACATGAGTATCCTCTCACGGGTGGAGAGAGGCCTCCAGTGTATGGTGTTCAGTTTAGTTATCAAGTAGTTTCGTAAGGGTCTTGGATATCTGGTAACGCTTTCCAAAGTGTATCTGAAATAGAAGCTTCCACATACATAGTTAAAGTCCCAGATATGACTTGATGCAGCCAGGTGTGCGAATTGGCTACCATATATGTACAAAGAGGCATTGAGATGCATGGTTTGTCTGGTAAGTATCTAGGTATTGACTTTTTGTGGCTAGACTCCCAGGTGTGTGTGTGTGTGTGTGTGTGTGTGTGTGTGTGTATGTTTTGGGGGACAAGCCTTAAGATGTAATTAGGCTCCCACGTACATATGTATATGTATGTGTATAGCTTCATTGGTCAGATGGTTAGGTTCCTATGTAACAGGCGATAGGTGAACGGTGAGGTAGCCAAACCTGTAGTGAGGTGCCCAGGTATGTATGATGAGATTACGAGGTGTGTTTCGTGAGGCAGCCCGATTTGTAATGAGGCTTTCATATGTGTCTGATGAGACAAGAGGTGTGTGGTGAGGCTCAAAGGCATGTGTAGTGAGGCAACCAGATCTCTGGTGAGGCTGCCAAGTGTGTATGATGTGGTAGCGAGGTCTGTGGTGAGGCTGAGGTGTGTGTGATGAGGCTTCGAGGTGTGCATGGTGAGGTAGCTACATCTGTGGTGAGCGTGCTTGGTGTGCCACAGCCGTGGAGCTATAGCGTGTTCACTAACGTGGCATATTCTTCGACCGTGTGTCGTACCCTCCTTTCGTCGTCCACGACCAAATGGTTTGTGTGCTTCGCGTGGCTCTCCCCTGTCGATCAGTATAGCCTTCCCATTACCTTGCATCCTTGTCGAGTGCCGCATCCATCGCCCGATACTGTGAGCCACCAGCGGCCACGCTCTTCCATCGCTGTTGGTCGCTCGCCTGCTCTCTCCACACTGCAAGGGCCATGGAAACTCGAGAATCCCAGTTATGGAAAAGCCACTGTTCATGGAGAAGCTGTCGAGTTCTTATCTCGAACTAGTCGTGTTCTTATCTTAATCTAGTCGGAGTAGAAAAGAAAACGATCGAAGCTCCTTCCACTAGACATTAGCCAGTTCCTAGGGTAGTGGAGTAATCTTTAGCCAAGGGAAGTTTGGGAGAAAACTCTCATGTTTGTTCAGAAGCTACTCAAGCAGAGCTAAGCAAGGCTAAGCTGCGCCTGAATTAAGCTAAGTGACGGTGGTTAAGCTAGGTTTAGTATTTTGTACAATATTTGGTTTTCAAAGCTACCAGTCATAGTGATAACGACTTATCTTCCCCCATTGTTTTAGTGCTCTCTGTCGCTAGTATCTTTATGTGAGGCGCTGTGTGTATTAATCCCATTGGCCTCCTCCTTGTCAGCCAATGGTGTAGCAAGTACCTGGCCTCCCCTCTCGTCAGCCCGTCAGGCAGTGCTGTGTCGAGTACCTGACCTCGTCGTGGTGCCACAAACTCCTGGCGTGTCGACTGTCTGGCCTTCCTCAAGACCCTCCCGCAGGAGAACCTGTGCGCGGGACGTCTTATCCAGATCGGCTGGTCATCATCACTTGACGTTTAACGTGAAGAGCAATTGGTTCCAGCAGTAAATACCGGTAGGAGTACAGTGTTAGCCAAGACCTCTGTATTGCACACCCTTTAGCGATTCATTTCCGGTGATGTGAAGGACTGCCGTCAGTTAACTGGCGAGGATTCGGACTTACAACACCCTTATCAGTTTTACAGTTATCTCTTACCTTATACGATGGTCTTACATTGCCTTCCGTACACCTAATTATGAGTTCGGAGGTCTTCTACCCTCACAGTGGGGTGTGAGACCTTACCTTAAAACGTACACGAACGATGGTATCGGAGGTCTTCTACCCCCACAGCTGAGTCTAGGACTTTATCTTACCTTATAACCAGCGAAGTTCTTCTACCCCCACGGCTAGGTCTGGGACGTTACCTTACCTTACGTATACCTAACTGGTTTTGAATGTCTTCTGCCCCCCACTGTTCGGTCAGGGACCAAGCTGAGAGACCTCATAACAGCATGGAAAATCAAGCCGTTACAAGATGCCTTTATCTCAGGATGCAAGATTGTATTATTAAAGACACAACGCTGTCTCACGATTTGGGGAAATGCAGAACATCACCGATGCAGGTTCGACATCCAGAAAGGTAGCCGATCACCGGTTATCTTGACGATCGTGAGTGGTGGTGAGGTCAGGCCGGGTAGTGTTGCCACACACCGTTGGTCACCTCCACACACAAATATCAGCGGTTCAACGAATCAGGAAAACCTGCTGGCTTTGCGTAATGCCAGTGAGACTGTAGTGTAAGAATTGTCGCACGTACGATCTGTTTTCCCCACCACACAAAAGCTAGTGTACAGTTGTTTTTTTTCTCTTTAAAGTTGTCGTTCGTGCTTCTGTTGCCTCGTATGTGAATCCTTGATACAGTTATACGCTTTTAGATTTTGTGGATATTCACAGCTCTTACTGAGTTTATTTGATTCGTATAAGTAATTTGGAGAATGAAGAATACTCGCGACTTATTCAGAGCTTTCGCTTACCAGCCATCAAAAATATTTGTGGTGGTATCGATTAACTCAAAAATATGATTCATTGTCATTAAGCAGTGTCATACGAACTGCATGTTAGCTGAGACAGCACGGGCAACTGAAGCCCTGTTCGAGGCTTTCTCATTAACGCTATATATATATATATATATATATATATATATATATATATATATATATATATATATATATATGTATATATATATATATATATATATATATATATATATATATATATATATATATATATATATATGTATGTATTCCCTAGCCTGAGCTAGGTACCCATTTTATCGACCAACCCCTAAGGATGGATGAACAGCTGGGTTGACTATGGGCTGACTGCCACGACCAGGATTCGAACCTCTGCGCTCGTCCCTGGGGTGGCCTATGAATGCGTCATGGTCAGGAACGCTAACCGGTACACCATCTATCACCGTAGGACTGTATCCATTTGCTGTCAGTGAGGTTGGCTCATGATAACCTCACCTGTATTTTAACATTGTTTTCTTAAATGATGTTTTAACTGCATTAGCACTAACCAGGGCCTCGTATTTCGCTTCATGCCACTTGGGTGGTGGATCATCTGTTCTCCAGTCTGGTTGCTTCTCACAAGTGATGAGAATGTTGAAAGGTAGGTTAGCAAACACAAGTGCTTGGCTATGAAAATTTACCTGGCCATAGAAGGGACTTTATTCTGGCAAACAGACTTATTCTTTTCGCTCTACCATTACCAGTCCCAGGGAACAGGGGACCATCGATACTTCCCACGTGTTTCTTGCGTGTAGGCGACTAAGAGGGACGAGAGCATGGGGCTGGAAAACTCCCTTTCCTTTTATTTCCATTTCTAAAAGTTGGAAGACACGAAGGAGCCAAACGAGGAGTGTTCATCCTCTTCGTAACTGAGATGAGAAGAAAGGGCTATGTTGTATGTTTAGGTAACGAGGCATCTGAAAGTGTGATTAGGTGGCATGGGGTATTCAGTGATTTGAATGGAAAAGGTGAAGAGTTTGCAGAGTAGAGACTGGTGATTGGGAATACGTGGTTTATAAAGAAGGTCATACATAATTATACTTGTTTGAACGGGGAATATGAAAAGCTAGCATTGTTGGAGTGTCTTACTAATAGATAGGCGTGCAAAAGAGAGACTCTTGAATGTGAATGTGGTGATAGGAGCACCTGGTGGGATGTTTCATCATTACTTGATGGAGACTACGGTGAAGATTTATAATTGAAGAGAGGAAACGATATGGGTGAGAGAAGGGTGATGAAAAAGGAATTAAAGGCTTGCATGAAGAGATACCAGGAGAGAACGAGTGTAGAATGGCAAAAGGGGAGAGTAATGAAGCTACGGGAGTGGATGAGGAACGGGAGGTATTTACGTAAGCAGTGCTGACATGCTCGAGAGAAGCGTGGAGTAAAAACGTTTTCTGTGTGCTTGGAATGTGAACATGCAGGAGGGTGTAAGGCATGCACGGGATAGAGTGGACTGGAGTGATTTGGCGTACAAAGGGCGATGTGCTGTGAGTGGACTGAACCAAGGAATATGAAGGGGTCGGGAAACATTAGGAAAAGGTCTGTGGGGCATGGTTGTAGATGGGGTCAGTGGTTTTGTTGCATTACACGTGGCCGGTACAGAATTGATGTGAGCGAATGGGGTAATTTCTTGGTCTGCTCGCTAATGCACGTCGCTCTTTGAGCACTCTTACGCTGTTTTGCTCTTGTACAAAACAGCGGTGACACTTTTTATGTAGTTTCTTGTGTAATGTCTCGTATTTGACACCTTGGCTGATACTTCAAAGGCTTCTTATAGTGCAAGTGAGTCTCGTATATGAGCTTTGTCACTCATTTATCTATCAAGACTTGATTCTAATAGCCTTGTCGCTGTTTATCTCTTAAGACACTTATCTGTGAGGTAAGTCACATCACTTTATCTCGCAAGATGCGAGTCTAGTGAACAATGGACATCACTGTGCCTTGCAAGACGTGAGTCTTGTTAAACGAATGACATCACTGTATCTCCCACGACCCTAGTCAGGTACACGAGTGACATCATGATCTCGCAAGACCCGAGTCATGTACACGAGTGACATCACTGTATCTCGCAAGGCGCGAGTCTTGTTATACGTGTGGTATCTCGCAAGACGGGAGTCCAGTATACGAGCCTCGCCACTTTGTATCTCTCAAGGCGCGCCTCTGGTATACGAGCCTTGTCATTTTTTATCAGTGGAGACACGAGTCAGGTATATGAGCGTCGTAAGTAAGCAATTTACACACCAGTTTATGAACCTCCAGGAAGCAAGTTTGGTTGTAAATTCTTTATCCATCATTATATCCTGGCTGCCTCAAGAATTTCTTAATAGCCTGATACAAGGGAGAGTTACATTTTTTTTCCTCTTTTCTATTTTTACTCTGTGATCCTGGCGACAGCCTTGGATGGTGGGGGTGTATCACACTAGCGGATTCCTCCCTCTCCCCCCCCCTTTAGCGGCCGTAGTGCACCAGTGCGCAGGGACCAGAGTGACAGAGGCTGAGAGAGAGAGAGAGAGAGAGAGAGAGAGAGAGAGAGAGAGAGAGAGAGAGAGAGAGAGAGAGAGAGAGAGAGAGAGAGAGAGGAGGGGTATTAGAGGTGGCGAGGGCGGGGTGGGTGAGTGGGTGGGTTGCCGCGGGCAGCCCCATCAGGATCTGGAATGGCCATTTTGCAATGTTTATTCTTCACACACAGATATGCTGAGTCGCTGTTGACTCTGACTCAACTGCCAAACAAGTGCACATTTGTTTACTGACAAAGCAAGGCGGTATTTCCGTTGTCACTGAAGAAAATCCTCCCCCCCAAGTTCTGATGGACTTTCTCTCATTGTCTCCCTCCGCTGTGGATGTATATCGAACACTTACGCCCGGTAATCGACGATGAACACAAATTTCGTTATCAACCCGGGGAGCAATCGTGTATTCCTCGCCCTCACACACACACACACACACACACACACACACACACACACACACACACACACACTGGTGGGGCGTTCGTCTTAAGTCTGTCTGAACGTCAGAGTGTCCGGCCAGCCAGCCAGTCGTCCTGTGCAGGCGGTGGGAGACAAAGACTGACACAGACGGAGGGACGACAAGCCTTGGGAGAACGAAGAGATCTTAATCTTGACGAATCAGCCTGGTGGCAGCGTTGGTATAACGTTGACGCCAAGTTTACCCTCCATCGTTCCGACTTGACACGTTCTACATCACTGCGGCCGTGCCGGTACGTCACTTCAGCCTAGCTACGTCACTACATCACTGCGGCAGCCTCGGGCAGGGCTACAGAGATGGGAGACCATCCCACGCCCCTTCCCTTGTGACCTACGTTCGGTCAAGAGACTAATTCTTGCGGTCACTCTCCACGACTCCTCCTCCTCCTCCTCCCTCATCACCACAACCACGTACACCCCAGCCATCGTCCTAACACGCCTCTTGTGGTCACAATTGTATACATTATGTATAGTGTATGTATTTGAACGTATAAAAACGTATTATATAAATGGTCAGCCTTGAGGACCAGAACAGTACCAGCAATGATTTAAGACTCACCTGTGTCGGTAGAGGTTCATGGTATATATATAGGTTCATGGTATATATATATCATGTATATATATATATATATATATATATATATATATATATATATATATATATATATATATATGTGTGTGTGTGTGTGTGTGTGTGCAAACATACACATACATACCATGCCATACCTGCGTGCACTCTTCGTCGACTTTTGGAGACTCGTCACTGACAGCTCCGTCTGGGCCCAAGTTGCTCTCTTGCCGCTCAGATCAGTCGGTCTATTTGAGGCCGCGGCCCCCAGGTTTACGTACCCATTGCGACCCGGGCTGATCTGGTGCACTTGGTCGATATTTATCGTGTGAGTTCTTGAGTTTGTCCCGCTGACAGGACCGGCATTGTGTGCAATATTTGCCGGTTACAACGTTGAACATTTCAGAGCCTGGACGTTTACGTTATTTTCCACTGTAATTAAGGTACCTTTGAATGTCACCGGCGTTAACTTGTAGTCTTTCATGTCTGTCGTTCCAACGGCGAATACATTTCGAGTGTAAGTTGGCGACCAGTCTTTCAGTATCACCCATATATTCTTTATGATTATACATCTCTCCCACCTGCGCCCCTGGTGATAATAGATAGACTGGGTGATTTTGTTCCAGTCCCTCCTAGACAAAAAAAAAAAGATTTATGGAATAAGTCATGACGGGATGTAATTATTCTGTACAAATTCTCTTAAGTCTTGGGAATCTTTACCTTATAAAAGACGATCTTGCACATTTGGTCTCCAGTCTGGCGTAAACTGTTACTTTTCAAAGTGTCTTCATCGTTTCTACCTTGTCGTTGTTTAGAAGTTTTCAGGACTCTGCTTACAGTCCTCTTTGAAGGAGTATTGATCACTCCCTTGTTGGCAGAAGGTAAGGTCATCTAGTTAATCTCTATTAGCCCAATTTCTGGCGTACAACCTATACTGATGTTTCTCTGAAACTGTCTGTCTGTGCTGGTTGTCATGTCAAGTTTCCCTCAAGGCTAAGGACTTGGAAACTAAGCTCGGTTGAACTTAATGTTTTTATTTCAACGTAGGAACTGATAGATATTTGATTGTAGGCTCGTTGTCGTGTACTGATGGAAGATTCGTGTTGATATCATCTTTCAGTAAAATGAAGCTGTGGGTTTTCGTGTCGTCTGCGTAAGATAAGAGTGAGAAAAGAACAGAGATCCAAGAACACTTCCCTGGGGAACGCAGATACTGACTGTGGTGCAACCAGCTTCTCTCGGCTTTACATCATATTAAGCTCTTGTTTGTTGGGTTGATCTGTATTCACATTCACACTTGTACCACTTGATCCTGCCAGTGACATTTTATGTGTCACGACTCCGTCATCAATTTTCTCAGAGGCCTCTACAAAGTCAGTATATAATGTCAGCGCTTTGGTTGTCTGAGTAGTGACTGAGTAGTGGCGAGAGGCATGACGTAGCTTCATGCCTCAGAGGCCGTGTTACCCCTGGCCTGTGGAAAATGCTTAATTCTACTGCGTCAGGCAGGTCCGTGTGTCATGTATTGTGCGACAGTGAAATATATCTTTGTGTATGAGTATTGTTGGCAGCGATGGGTAGTTTCGAAACTTGGCTTCCTTGCATCTCTCTCTCTCTCTCTCTCTCTCTCTCTCTCTCTCTCTCTCTCTCTCTCTCTCTCTCTCTCTCTCTCTCTCTCTCTCTCTCTCTCTCTCTCTCTCTCATATATATATATATATATGTATATATATATATATATATATATATATATATATATATATATATATATATATATATATATATATATATATATATATATATATATTTATATTATCCCTGGGGATAGGGGAAAAAGAATACTTCCCACGTATTCCCTGCGTGTCGTAAAAGGCGACTAAAAGGGGAGGGAGCGGGGGGCTGGAAATCCTCCCCTCTCGTTTTTTTTTTTATTTTCCAAAAGAAGGAACAGAGAATTGGGCCAGGTGAGGGTATTCCCTCAAGGCCCAGTCCTCTGTTCTTAACGCTACCTCGCTAATGCGGGAAATGGCGAATAGTTTGAAAGAAAAGAACATATATATATATATATATATATATATATATATATATATATATATATATATATATATATATATATATATATACTGACCAAGTATGGTTTTGAATGCCATTCTTTGTACTTTTTGTTTTAGTGGCCCCTGTCGTGTTGGGATGGAAGAGGGGGAGACGTGGGTAAATTTGGCAAGAACGAAAGCTGTGAGGACGTTATCGACTGGAGGCGGCGCGGGGAGGCCAAGGTGTCCTGAGTCAAATGTGGATACTTACGGGTTTATACACAGTACTTACGAACGGCATTTGTCCCACCGGCTTTTAGGTCGTCGTCCCTTGCGACGACGCCGAGAAGCTCGCTGGACTGCGTCGTCGGGTTGGGGTGAGGTGGAGGGAGAGTGGGTGTGAGTGAGACAGTAGAGGGGGAGTGAGACACGGTTGGAGGCAAGGTTGATGTGCATGACCACGGTGGCGCTTTGGTTGATGGTGATGTGGTTGGCGTGCGTCCAGTTCTGGAGGCTGTAGAGGGGCGTTCTGGACGGCAGTATAGTCAGGAGAGGTTTAGTCATTGCCGTGTATGTATGTATAGACACACACACACACACACACACACACACACACACACACACACACACACACACACACACACGTTAATGAAAATAGAGTCTTGAACTCAATCTGCAAGTGGTAACGACGCGAGAGAAATCACCGTCGACGAGGCTGTGTTACCACCAGCGGACGGGAAGGAATACAGCGTTCCGGAGGAACCCAAAGAAACCCTCCTTACCTTGCTCCCGCGAGGAGCGCAGCCTGGAATGTGTAGGGGGCCACATGAAAAGGATTCTGGTGTTGCATTATATATATATATATATATATATATATATATATATATATATATATATATATATATATATATATATATATATATATATATATTGCTTATATCCTGCCTTCCTAAGCGTTTGGTCTTGCAGCGTTCCCATGAATGGTGGGGGTTTGTGCGGGTTGCACTTCCTTATGTGAATGGAGTGGTCGATTCTGAGGCAACAGGACCTGCCACAGGTGTCTCACCTGTGATATTCAGTGGCCGAGTCTTGACTGCTCCTTACCCACACGCACACCTTCCCTTCCCTCACGCCTGTTCTGCAGCTGAGGGAGTCATGCCTCGTCGTAGTTGTGTAATGACGTCTGCCGAGGGCATGTGATGCTTTCGCAACCCGTCTATACAGGGAGATTCCTTTACGTTGATGCCTGAGCTTAACGTCCCTCACGTCATGATTGTAGACGTGTGTATAACGGTGCTGTGGGTGATGAGTGGTTGGTGTCTTGGAGACCTGGCTGTCGCACCGTGAAGATGTCTCTAGGCATGCGTCCGTCTTGCCTCCTGAGTCAGTGTCTCGCCCATCCAGCACAACCACTTCCTTTTGGAGCCTCAGAATGCTGGGTTGATTGGCCTTGGCAAGGACGTCAGCATTTGTGATCCCGTCTTGCCCGGCGATGCCAAGGATGCGACGTAAACAGCAGAGGTGGAAAGCTGTTAAGTTTCTCTCCTCTTGGCAGCTGTATGAGGCCCATGTCTCACTGCCATAGAGCAGGACGCTGAGGACACACGTTTGGTAAATCAGCATCTTTGTCTTGGTGGAGAGTTTGGCGTTGATCCAGGTGCAGTGTGTGGGTCTTTTCCAGAGGTGGCGTGGCGGCAGCCTTCCCTCCACCAACGCTTTGTGCTCCTCACCAAGTGACAAGTTGTCAGTCACTGTGGATGCAGGATAAGCTGAATTATCGACCAGCCGTAGGAGGAGGGCGTTGTCTGGGGTTGGCGGTGATCTGTCCTCTGACGCCGTGTTGTCCCAAAGACCACGGCTGTCTCTATAATGATGATGAGGGATGACATGGAACATACTTTGAAGAATCTGCTCATGAGGTTCTGTTAGTTGGGGCGTCCTAGATAGTAACAGAAGTTCTCTGGTTCGGCAGCTTAGGTCTGGGCTACTTTGTATACCCCTGTTCATCAGACTCTGCGACGATTGTTGCGTGAAGACATAGTCGTGTCGGGCAGTAACTCCCGAACGGTCGGGGATCTATCATACTGCACGGTGTTGTGCAGGTTGTGGTGGACACAGCGTGATGAGGTGTAGTCATGGTTGATGCTTGATCTTCCCTGGATCTTAACGGAAGTCTTCTGTGTTGGCCATATCATCTGATGCCTTGGTGAGATCAGCAAGGGCGTATTAGATTATCATTATTTATTGTTATTATCATTGCTATTAATATTATCATTATCGTTATCATTATCATTGTCCCGGGACTCTCTTAGAAATTTTTAGGAGCTCCAAGGCTGTGTTACATTCTTTAGCATAGTCAAGATATCCTTTGAAGCCAGAGCGTCTCTGACAAAACTGTACGCGTTTCGTCAACTGACGATGATGCACCCTAGCCATAGTAAGTAACTTCTCACTGGCGGCGCAACCTCCTTACTACCACACCTCAATCTTAGCAGTGATTTCTTATATGGTCAGCCCTCCTCACACCACATGTAGCCACCTTCCCTCGCATGCTTAAGAGCACCATCGAGACTACTGTACTATCAAACATATCCATCTTTTCCCTCACTGACAGTTTATGCCCCTCACTCGCTCTCTGACTAACCTCTGGCTCCATCCGCTGCTGTGTCCACTCCCAGGGATCTGAAGCACTTCACTAACCTACAGGTTCTCTCCGTTCAGACTCCCACTCCAACTGGATATACAACTGAATTCAAACAGCAACAGACCACTGGGTCCTAACGAGGCTGTTTTTGATGGTGGAAGAGATGAGAAAGTCCTTCATAAATGTAGTAGAGGCAGAAGGACTTTCAGATTTTTCAAAGAGGAAGACCTATAAACTTGTAGCTTTTAAGGAAGTGCAATTAACGTTAGTCTTGGACTTGAAGCAAGGTGTTTACCAATGCTCTGCCAAACGTATTTATGGTATTGTTATCAACCGCTCTCGCTGGTCGTTCATTCCATACAATCCTGTTGAAGAAAAAGTACTTCGCCTCATTTAATGTAAAACGTCTGCCCACGAGTTAATATATCCATACCTTCGAATTATTTCAGATGACTCTACCCATAATTAGCTTGTGAGATCGAGATTATCCAAACTTCTGATGAATCTGAGTGCTTATTTGCTTGACTTGAGGTCTCCGGAGGTTATCACACACAAGACCTTTTCCTGATATGCCTTCTGTAGCGCAGCAGAATGCATATTATAGCTTGTTTTTTCTTTTTTCACCACCAGGATATGTAAACCTTCACACTTATCAGTGTTAGCATTCTTTTGCCACACATTACGCCAGTCCGTTAGTTTGTCTGTTGTCAGTTAGAAGTGGCAGACTTCCAGTTTCTGTTGTAGATTTAATTCCTAATTAAGTATCGTCCACGAATGTAGATGTCTTACAGTGCAGCCCTTTACCTAACTATCTCTCTATATGTATTTATATAATCTATCCAGTCTCTCTCTCTCTCTCTCTCTCTCTCTCTCTCTCTCTCTCTCTCTCTCTCTCTCTCTCTCTCTCTCTCTCTCTCTCTCTCTGTATATATATATATATATATATATATATATATATATATATATATATATATATATATATATATATATAATATGTGTGTGTGCTTGGGGTTACATGGAGTGAAGAATCACGTCTGGCCAGGTTGTATTATCGTCAGTTGACCGTACACGAGTACAGTGTCGCCAAAGAACCTGTCGCCTCAATGGAGTCGAACCTGTCCCTGCTAGTGAGTGTGGCGAAGGCTTGAAGCTGTAAAGGAGATCCGAGGGATGTATAATATATATATATATATATATATATATATATATATATATATATATATATATATAATGTTTATTTATTATTACCACAGGACCAACTTCTATGAAAGTGTCATGTTGTTACCAAGGACTCTTAAAGGTCCAGCAGCCCAAAGGATGCGCTCCTTTCAGTAGCAGAGAAGTATAGAGTAGCCTTTGGAGTGAGGAGTTCTTTGACGAGATTGTACTCCCAGTGATACAGCCTCGCCAAAGGTGACTTTTCACATGCGGTGTGACCCTTTACAGACGAGCCTGGTACCAATTATGAACATATATATATATATATATATATATATATATATATATATATATATATATATATATATATATATATTTATTTATTTATTTATTTATTTATTTTGCTTTGTCGCTGTCTCCCGCGTTAGCGAGGTAGCGCAAGGAAAGAGACGAAGGAATGGCCCAACCCACCCACATACACATGTATATACATACACGTCCACACACGCAAATATACATACCTATACGTCTCAACGTATACATATATATACACACACAGACATATGCATATATGCACATGTACATAATTCATAGTCTGCCTTTATTCATTCCCATCGCCACCTCGCCACACATGAAATAACAACCCCCTCCCCCGAGGTAGGTTAAGAGCAGAGGACTGAGCCTTTGAGGGAATATCCTCCCTTGGCCTCCTTCTCTGTTCCTTCTTTTGGAAAATCAAAAGCGAGAGGGGAGGATTTCCATCCCCCCGCTTCCTCCCCTTTTAGTCGCCCTCCACGACACGCAGGGAATACGTGGGAAGTATTCTTTTTTTTCTCCTATCCCCAGGGATAATATATATATATATATATATATATATATATATATATATATATATATATATATATATATATATATATATATATATACATATATATATATATATGTGTGTGTGTGTGTGTGTAAATTTATCATCATTTGAAGAACAAAATCTTTCACTTTCCAGTTATGTCTATATCTCTCCTTGTGTGTGTGTGTGTGTGTGTGTGTGTGTGTGTGTGTGTGTGTGTGTATGAGTGTGTGTATGTGTGTGTTTGTGTACAAGTAGAGAGAAAAAAACATAATTGGGAAAGAATAAACGTCTTTTGTTCTTCAAATGATGATAGATCTCCCTAAAGAGTTCCACTGTCTAGCATTGGTGGAGGAGGAGGAGACACTGTATCCGCCAATCCACCTACATTATATACATATATATATTTCTAAATATATATTTTGTGTTGCTTGTCATCGTAAAGTAAAGAACGCCCTTGTTCAGATCCTTGTGTGATAGCAGAGAAGAGAGCAGGTCGGCGGCGGGTCACTGTGGTCAGATGTCGAGAGTGGCAACCTCCTAACCTCCGGTGTGAACCTCGGTTCTCCCCACTGCCACCAAGGACCAGGCGGACCCAGTCCTTACAAGTAGGAGGGAACCAGTTGGGTGAAAACCAGCGGTACGAGAGCCCTTCCGTTAGGATGCGATGGTGACTGGTTGTGGCACAAGGGCCGTGGGATACATGGTTGGTCGGTAGTAAGGATGGACAGGCGAGCAGGTGTGTGGTTCCTGGCACAACAGCTGGGAGGTGGTTACCTGGCGTTGTCCCTTTCTCTTGTACACCTGGCTGGCCTGGTCCATCATGGCACCTGACCTCTCCGTTGACTTTCCGATTTTTCCTCGCAAAATCGATTTGTTATATTCCTCTCTACATTTCCTCAGTAAGTGGTGATAATCAGGGTGTCGACGGGACTACAGAGAGAGGTAATCTATCCGGATAGATGCCCTGGGGTCATTGCATATTGAAATTAATGGACCTTTTTCTGCGACACGTTTATGCTAATACACGTCAGTTTCTGATCGTCATGAAAGGTGTTTTGACTCACTTCTCGCCGCTCTCGCACTCCAGGGTCCAAGACGGGACACTTCCACTCAGGGAAGTACCTGTAGCCTGGATGGCTAAGACAGAGTTACAGAGGTGCACAGACCATACAGAGCCAGAGTCCAAGCGAGGTCGTTGAAAAGATACTCTTTATGATGCAGATCGAGGCTTTGAAAGGAGTAATCCTGTTCGTGCATTCAGAAAGCAAGCTGGAAGATGACGCTGGTCTATACACAGTGGATGATGTGTCTGCGTTCGGACTGGCCAAGACTTAAATTAGTGGGATCTAAGATTTATAATTCGGTCTCAATAGATTCGAAGCTTTCTTCTTTGGAGTGAGTCGTCACCTTTTCACTGCACATTTCTTTTTCTATGTATTTGTGAGACTTTAGTGTATGCAACGGGTGATAAAATACTCAAGTTTTACAAGGTCAAACAGCTCACCACAGTGAACGGTTTACCGTCAATTTGTGCTGATGATTCAGCCTTTTGATAGACAACACTGGTTATTGGAACCTAAAGATCTCCTTTGGATTACATCGTCTTATTTTCCATTTGTTGGTGTGCTCTCTTAAATTCCAATACCTTGGTAAAAGGAGAAGCATTTCGATTTCTTTTCGTATGTTTATTTGAAGCTCGAGTGCTTTTTTGTTTTCTACCACAGTTGCCTCCTGATGCTCCCAGCTTCCACTGGTGTCCGTTTTCGGACGTGTGATTAGTAATATTCAGTGGTTACATTCTCCCACTGAGATAAAGTCCGTGTCATCCACATTACCACTATATCAGTAAAGTGGGGGCCACTATCATCGTCCAAACTCCTCCGAGGCGTCTATATCTATAAACTCAGCATCACAGCCATTACTATGGCAACAGTCCTCACCATTATCCCCAAATGGCTTTATTCAACCTCCCTCGTCACGGCAGTACGATCCATGGGTTTGACACCCTGACTTTTGACATGACGCCGTCACTCCCCAAAGGGTCGTGCTTGAAGGTCGTACCGTCGTGCTCGAGGGTCGTGCGTTCGAGCACGGAAGGTGCAAGATGTTTGCATCAAACTGTAGCACCGCAGACATCTTGTGCCTTATTAGTATGATAGTTTTAGTATGATAGTATCCAAACCTTCTTGCTGAAAGCATCATGTGTTCCGGGTAACATCCATATAGTCGGATTTTTGTCATATTTTGATTATGTTTATGGAATCCTGAGGGAAAATTATAACATTTAAACGCTTACTGTGTGACAAACCTTTTCACCAGACCTCCATGACACCGACACAGGACTGGATGAGAGGCTGCGATATCCCTGCGTGTGTGGCGTTGTCCTGCCCGGGCCGTACAACAGTTTCAGCTCAACGCCTGGCAGCAAGTGCCTGCCTGCCTGCCAGGCTGCAGGGCGTGCTGCCGGCAGCAACCCTTCCAGCCGCACGACTTTTATCATTGCATCTGTAACACTGACCTATGACCGGCCAACTTTCTAAGGTACAGAAATCTTTCCCCGGGTCAGAGGAG
This sequence comes from Panulirus ornatus, assembly GCF_036320965.1. Classification (NCBI taxonomy): domain Eukaryota; kingdom Metazoa; phylum Arthropoda; class Malacostraca; order Decapoda; family Palinuridae; genus Panulirus; species Panulirus ornatus. The sequence goes on along the minus strand of NC_092294.1, from coordinate 8,338,888 downwards.
CTGTATAACATACCCAGATGTTAGGGAAAATAGAATGCTCTGAAGATAGCTGACATTCTCTCTCTCTCTCTCTCTCTCTCTCTCTCTCTCTCTCTCTCTCTCTCTCTCTCTCTCTCTCTCTCTCTCTCTCTCTCTCTCTCTCTCATGGCCAGGTCTCTTTATAGGTACTTATAGGTAGATAGTGTGACACACACACACACACACACACACACACATACTTGAGATTGGGCCCCATGAGTGTAAACACCCCCCCCCCCCCTTTCCACCATGATTCACTACAAACAGGTAATTACACACCTGTTACAATGCCTACCTTCCACAGTAGTGAGAGATGGAAGTAAAGGGAGAGACTTTGTCTCGAAGCCTTACCTCAAGACTGCCTCCCTTGTACGTCAGTGTAAGGGAAAGGCTGCTGCTGTTTACGGGACAAACGAGTATTTATATAATTTCAACCACTTACATCGCCCTCTCACACGGCGTGTCACCTGCGGTTAGCGTTAATGTCGTGCGGTACCTTCTATTTATACACACGCCCTAGGTTTATTTCGCGACTTACCCGCATGCTCTTGTAAGTACGTAATCCCGCGGGTAAATTTAGCCTTAATAACTTTTCAAATTTCCATCGTCTTTAACCTCACCTCTGGCAGGCGCCTAGCCAGGCGTGTGCGCTGGTTTTATTTACACACTACAGTAATAGAACTGTATACAATACTGCCGCGGACAGAGACACTCGCTTGTGAATAACCCCGCCATCTCCTTGCATAGGAAAGGTCTCTTGTGTACTCTCCTATCGCCAGGGGAGGGATTTGTCATAGACCAAATTGTTTAAGGGGGAAGGCGAGGCGTGTATGTGTGTGTGTGTGTGTGTGTGTGTATTTGTTGGGAGCGGCGGAATAAGGAGTAAGTATTTACGGGTGTATGGCAGAGGCAGGGCACAGGTGGGGCGGCGAACGCTGGGGGGAAGCTATTATTGCTGTACAGGTAATGTTTTTAGCTATCAGTGACGTACGCTACCGCTCGCTGACTGCGCCAACTGCTGCTGCCGCTCGTGGTGATGAGGGATGATGGGTTTGCCCCTGGGTTGTGGAGGGTTGAAGATCGGCTGATTGTGGTGGGGATGATGGCCCCGTCCGTGGGTTATTGGTGGTGGTGAATGTGTTGGTGAGGTTTGGATGGTGGTTCTGTATCATTGTGGTGGCCGTTGGTGGTGGTAGGGAAGGTAATGGCAGTGTCCGTAGTGATGATAATGGTAGGGATGATGCAGACGATGGTGGTGTAGATGGATAGTGAGCGATGACGCTGCAGATGATGATAAGAGATAATGACGGCAGTTAGGTTAATGGTCGTCGGGTTGGGATAATGGTGAGGACTGTTGTGATAGTGTTGTCTCAGATGCTGAGTTTATAGATAGCGACGCCTCGAAAAGTTTGCATAATGATAGTGACATGAATTACGCTTCTGCAAGTGATAGTGACATGAATTACGCTTCTGCAAGTGATAGTGATAATGATAACATTGATGGTGACAATCTGGAGATGGTGATCGCGGTGACGATGGTTGTGTTGGCAGTGACGCAGGGAAATGGTGATGAGGGTGTGGACGACGTTTTTACATGCATGATAGTGACACTAAGTGAATCGTGACATGAATTACGTTCTGAGTGGCAAGTGATAGTGACTGAATTACGCTTCTGCAAGTGATAGTGATAAAGATACTGATGGTGACATCGGATAGGTGATGGGTGAATGGTGTGTGGCAGTGACGCGGGAATGGTGTGATGAGGTTGCTGGACACGTTTCAGCTGGGAATAGATAATGTGTCCGATTACATGATATGAGAGGGAAGGGGTTAATCATACTAGTATATGTGACTTCGCTTGATGCGAGTGATGGTGTGGCTGGTACTGGGTGATAATTGGTGTGAGGTGATGAGAGGGAAGGTATATAAGTCACTCTTTGATTCATGATCGTGTGATGTACAGTGTTGGTGAGAGGTATGGTAGAGGGTAGGTTGAGGGAAGGGGTTGAAGAAGAGGAGGTTAAGATTTAAGGTTAGGTAGGGGGAAGGGGTTGATGATACACAGCGCCAGTTCTACTTCACGCCCACGCCCACGTCCTCTCCTACCATCACGCCCACACCACTAACGATCCCCCCACCCCCTTCCTTTCCCCCAATACACACGTAAGGGGAGAAAAAAGAGCGCCTCATGTGTATATGTTAGTCTCACGTACACATACAGAGGTGTACATGCACTCATAGATGTGACTCTTACTCTTCTTGGAACAGGTTTATGTGATCCCGCGTTAGCGAGGTAGCGCAAGGAAAGAGACGAAAGAATGGCCCAACCCACCCACATACACATGTATATACATACACGTCCACACACGCAAATATACATACCTATACGTCTCAGCGTATACATATATATACACACACAGACATATGCATATATGCACATGTACATAATTCATAGTCTGCCTTTATTCATTCCCATCGCCACCTCGCCACACATGAATAACAACCCCCTCCCCGAGTAGGTTAAGAGCAGAGGACTGAGCCTTTGAGGGAATATCCTCCCTTGGCCTCCTTCTCTGTTCCTTCTTTTGGAAAATCAAAAGCGAGAGGGGAGGATTTCCATCCCCCCGCTTCCTCCCCTTTTAGTCGCCCTCCACGACACGCAGGGAATACGTGGGAAGTATTCTTTTTTTTCCCCTATCCCCAGGGATAATATATATATGTATATATATATATATATATATATATATATATATATATATATATATATATATATATACATATATATACATATATATATATATATATGTGTGTGTGTGTGTGTGTGTGTGTGTAAATTTTTCATCATTTGAAGAACAAAATCTTTCACTTTCCAGTTACGTCTATATCTCTCCTTGTGTGTGTGTATGTGTGTGTGTGTGTATGTGTGTGTGTGTGTGTGTGTGTGTGTGTGTGTATGAGTGTGTGTATGTGTGTGTTTGTGTACAAGTAGAGAGAAAAAAACATAATTGGGAAAGACTAAACGTCTTTTGTTTTTCAAATGATGATAGATCTCCCTAAAGAGTTCCACTGTCTAGCATTGGTGGAGGAGGAGGAGACACTATCCGCCAATCCACCTACATTATATACATATATATATATTTCTAAATATATATTTTGTGTTGCTTGTCATCGTAAAGTAAAGAACGCCCTTGTTCAGATCCTTGTGTGATAGCAGAGAAGAGAGCAGGTCGGCGGCGGGTCACTGTGGTCAGATGTCGAGAGTGGCAACCTCCTAACCTCCGGTGTGAACCTCGGTTCTCCCCACCACCTCCAAGGACCAGGCGGACCCAGTCCTTACAAGTAGGAGGGAACCAGTTGGGTGAAAACCAGCGGTACGAGAGCCCTTCCGTTAGGATGCGATGGTGACTGGTTGTGGCACAAGGGCCGTGGGATACATGGTTGGTCGGTAGTAAGGATGGACAGGCGAGCAGGTGTGTGGTTCCTGGCACAACAGCTGGGAGGTGGTTACCTGGCGTTGTCCCTTTCTCTTGTACACCTGGCTGGCCTGGTCCATCATGGCACCTGACCTCTCCGTTGACTTTCCGATTTTTCCTCGCAAAATCGATTTGTTATATTCCTCTCTACATTTCCTCAGTAAGTAGTGGTAATCAGGGTGTCGACGGGACTACAGAGAGAGGTAATCTATCCGGATAGATGCCCTGGGGTCATTGCATATTGAAATTAATGGACCTTTTTCTGCGACACGTTTATGCTAATACACGTCAGTTTCTGATCGTCATGAAAGGTGTTTTGACTCACTTCTCGCCGCTCTCGCACTCCAGGGTCCAAGACGGGACACTTCCACTCAGGGAAGTACCTGTAGCCTGGATGGCTAAGACAGAGTTACAGAGGTGCACAGACCATACAGAGCCAGAGTCCAAGCGAGGTCGTTGAAAAGATACTCTTTATAATGCAGATCGAGGCTTTGAAAGGAGTAATCCTGTTCGTGCATTCAGAAAGCAAGCTGGAAGATGACGCTGGTCTATACACAGTGGATGATGTGTCTGCGTTCGGACTGGCCAAGACTTAAATTAGTGGGATCTAAGATTTATAATTCGGTCTCAATAGATTCGAAGCTTTCTTCTTTGGAGTGAGTCGTCACCTTTTCACTGCACATTTCTTTTTCTATGTATTTGTGAGACTTTAGTGTATGCAACGGGTGATAAAATACTCAAGTTTTACAAGGTCAAACAGCTCACCGCAGTGAACGGTTTACCGTCAATTTGTGCTGATGATTCAGCCTTTTGATAGACAACACTGGTTATTGGAACCTAAAGATCTCCTTTGGATTACATCGTCTTATTTTCCATTTGTTGGTGTGCTCTCTTAAATTCCAATACCTTGGTAAAAGGAGAAGCATTTCGATTTCTTTTCGTATGTTTATTTGAAGCTCGAGTGCTTTTTTGTTTTCTACCACAGTTGCCTCCTGATGCTCCCAGCTTCCACTGGTGTCCGTCTTGGGACGTGTGATTAGTAATATTCAGTGGTTACATTCTCCCACTGAGATAAAGTCCGTGTCATCCACATTACCACTATATCAGTAAAGTGGGGGCCACTATCATCGTCCAAACTCCTCCGAGGCGTCTATATCTATAAACTCAGCATCACAGCCATTACTATGGCAACAGTCCTCACCATTATCCCCAAATGGCTTTATTCAACCTCCCTCGTCACGGCAGTACGATCCATGGGTTTGACACCCTGACTTTTGACATGACGCCGTCACTCCCCAAAGGGTCGTGCTTGAAGGTCGTACCGTCGTGCTCGAGGGTCGTGCGTTCGAGCACGGAAGGTGCAAGATGTTTGCATCAAACTGTAGCACCGCAGACATCTTGTGCCTTATTAGTATAATAGTTTTAGTATGATAGTATCCGAACCTTCTTGCTGAAAGCATCATGTGTTCCGGGTAACATCCATATAGTCGGATTTTTGTCATATTTTGATTATGTTTATGGAATCCTGAGGGAAAATTATAACATTTAAACGCTTACTGTGAGACAAACCTTTTCACCAGACCTCCATGACACCGACACAGGACTGGATGAGAGGCTGCGATATCCCTGCGTGTGTGGCGTTGCCCTGTCCGGGCCGTACAACAGTTTCAGCCGAACGCTTGGCAGCAAGTGCCTGCCTGCCTGCCAGGCTGCAGGGCGTGCTGCCGGCAGCAACCCTTCCAGCCGCACGACTTTTATCATTGCATCTGTAACACTGACCTATGACCGGCCAACTTTCTAAGGTACAGAAATCTTTCCCGGGTCAGAGGAGCTGTATAACATACCCAGATGTTAGGGAAAATAGAATGACCTGAAGATAGCTGACATTTTCTCTCTCTCTCTCTCTCTCTCTCTCTCTCTCTCTCTCTCTCTCTCTCTCTCTCTCTCTCTCTCTCTCTCTCTCTCTCTCTCTCTCTCTCTCTCTCTCTCTCATGGCCAGGTCTCTTTATAGGTACTTATAGGTAGATAGTGTGACACACACACACACACACACACACACACACACACACTTGAGATTGGGCCCCATGAGTGTAAACACACCCCCCCTTTCCACCATGATTCACTACAAACAGGTAATTACACACCTGTTACAATGCCTACCTTCCACAGTAGTGAGAGATGGAAGTAAAGGGAGAGACTTTGTCTCGAAGCCTTACCTCAAGACTGCCTCCCTTGTACGTCAGTGTAAGGGAAAGGCTGCTGCTGCTGTTTACGGGACAAACGAGTATTTATATAATTTCAACCACTTACATCGCCCTCTCACACGGCGTGTCACCTGCGGTTAGCGTTAATGTCGTGCGGTACCTTCTATTTATACACACGCCCTAGGTTTATTTCGCGACTTACCCGCATGCTCTTGTAAGTACGTAATCCCGCGGGTAAATTTAGCCTTAATAACTTTTCAAATTTCCATCGTCTTTAACCTCAACTCTGGCAGGCGCCTAGCCAGGCGTGTGCGCTGGTTTTATTTACACACTACAGTAATAGAACTGTATACAATACTGCCGCGGACAGAGACACTCGCTTGTGAATAACCCCGCCATCTCCTTGCATAGGAAAGGTCTCTTGTGTACTCTCCTATCGCCAGGGGAGGGATTTGTCATAGACCAAATTGTTTAAGGGGGAAGGCGAGGCGTGTATGTGTGTGTGTGTGTGTTTGTGTGTGTGTGTGTATTTGTTGGGAGCGGCGGAATAAGGAGTAAGTATTTACGGGTGTATGGCAGAGGCAGGGCACAGGTGGGGCGGCGAACGCTGGGGGGAAGCTATTATTGCTGTACAGGTAATGTTTTTAGCTATCAGTGACGTACGCTACCGCTCGCTGACTGCGCCAACTGCTGCTGCCGCTCGTGGTGATGAGGGATGATGGGTTTGCCCATGGGTTGTGGGGGGTTGAAGATCGGCTGATTGTGGTGGGGATGATGGCCCCGTCCGTGGGTTACTGGTGGTGGTGAATGTGTTGGTGAGGTTTGCATGGTGGTTCTGTATCATTGTGGTGGCCGTTGGTGGTGGTAGGGAAGGTAATGGCAGTGTCCGTAGTGATGATAATGGTAGGGATGATGCAGACGATGGTGGTGTAGATGGATAGTGAGCGATGACGCTGCAGATGATGATAAGAGATAATGACGGCAGTTAGGTTAATGGTCGTCGGGTTGGGATAATGGTGAGGACTGTTGTGATAGTGTTGTCTCAGATGCTGAGTTTATAGATAGCGACGCCTCGAAAAGTTTGCATAATGATAGTGACATGAATTACGCTTCTGCAAGTGATAGTGACATGAATTACGCTTCTGCAAGTGATAGTGATAATGATAACATTGATGGTGACAATCTGGAGATGGTGATCGCGGTGACGATGGTTGTGTTGGCAGTGACGCAGGGAAATGGTGATGAGGGTGTGACACGTTTTTCATGCTGATAGTGACACCAGTACCGATAATGACATGTCACGATTATGGCATGATAGTGACGAGTGTGACGATGGAGATAGTGAGAGTAGATACGGATGTATACGATAGGTAATGGTAATGGTGAGGGCTGTCGCTCTGGTAATGGTGATGATGATGGTGATGGCTGGAACGCTGGGATGATAATTGTGGTGACAGTGATGAAGAGGGGAAGGCTTATCATACCAGATAGTGACTCTATTGATTGCAGTGATGGTGTGACTGTACATGGTGATAATGGTGAGCAGGGTATGGTAGAGGCAAGAAAATCCCCTCCACCTCCACTCCCTTAGTTACAGTTGGGGAGGAAGGGGGGTTGAAGAAGAGAGGAGGTTAAGATTTAAGGTTAGGTAGGGGGAAGGGGTTGATGATACACAGCGCCAGTTCTACTTCACGCCCACGCCCACGTCCTCTCCTACCATCACGCCCACACCACTAACGATCCCCCCCACCCCCTTCCTTTCCCCCAATACACACGTAAGGGGAGAAAAAAGAGCGCCTCATGTGTATATGTTAGTCTCACGTACACATACAGAGGTGTACATGCACTCATAGATGTGACTCTTACTCTTCTTGGAACAGGTTTATGTGAGCGTATTTTGTGTGTATGTAAGCAAATATAGACGCTCCGACAATGACTAGTATAAATAGAACACACACACACACACACACACACACACACACACACACACACACACACACACACACACACACATCTCCCATATATATATATATATATCTTTCTTTCTTTAAACTATTCGCCATTTCCCGCGTTAGCGAGGTAGCGCTAAGAACAGAGGACTGGGCCTTTTTTGGAATATCCTCAACTGGCCCCCTCTGTTCCTTCTTTTGGAAAATTAAAAAAAAAAAAAAACGAGAGGGGAGGATTTCCAGCCCCCCGCTCCCTCCCCTTTTAGTCGCCTTCTACGACACGCAGGGAATACGTGGGAAGTATTCTTAATCCAATTTGGTCTCCCTCTTCTCCTCGTTCCCTCCACCTCCGACACATATATCCTCTTGGTCAATCTTTCCTCACTCATTCTCTCCATGTGCCCAAACCATTTCAAAACACCCTCTTCTGCTCTCTCAACCACGCTCTTTTTATTTCCACACATCTCTCTTACCCTTACGTTACTTACTCGATCAAACCACCTCACACCACACATTGTCCTCAAACATCTCATTTCCAGCACATCCATCCTCCTACGCACAACTCTATCCATAGCCCACGCCTCGCAACCATACAACATTGTTGGAACCACTATTCCTTCAAACATACCCATTTTTGCTTTCCGGGATAATGTTCTCGACTTCCACACATTTTTCAAGGCTCCCAAAATTTTCGCCCCCTCCCCCACCCTATGATCCACTTCCGCTTCCATGGTTCCATCCGCTGACAGATCCACTCCCAGATATCTAAAACACTTCACTTCCTCCAGCCTCTCACCATTCAAACTCACCTCCCAATTGACTTGACCCTCAACCCTACTGTACCTAATAACCTTGCTCTTATTGACATTTACTCTTAACTTTCTTCTTCCACACACTTTACCAAACTCCGTCACCAGCTTCTGCAGTTTCTCACATGAATCCGCCACCAGCGCTGTATCATCAGCGAACAACAACTGACTCACTTCCCAAGCCTGTCATGTTTCAATGATAATCATTGGTGAAGATAATCATGGTGGTGTCTGCTGCTGCTGGCGCGACAGGCTGTGCTCCTCGTTCACATCTGGAGCCACTTGAGCATAGATGTATCCACCCTTGGATTTGATGGCCTAGCCGTTTGATTTGTGCCCCCAGGTCATTCGAGGAGACCAGGCCATCATCATCATACTTAAAGGGTCGTGACGTCGTGCTTAAGGGGTCGTACCGTTACACACACACACACACACACACACACCAATTGGGTTCAGTAGCAGCTGGACATATTACAGGAGTCCGCTGCAGGACCTGAAGTACAGGAGCTAAAAGTACTTCTCTGTCAGAGGTTACAAAAGTAATGGCACCTCAGAAGTACAATTGAGCTGCTTCTGAACAATCTTGCCTTGAAGTACAAAATTAGAACTACTTAACTCTGAGAAACTGACGTCTGATGAGCGTGAGAGTTAAAAGTTAACCGGATACATCTTGATTAGCTTCCTCTGTTGTGGATCGCCTGTCTCGTACGTCCACAGGACCAGCCTCTGAGACTGACCACCACACAAAGAAACGGCCTCAGTCTTGTCCAACAGTGAAAGTTGACGCAGAACAAGCTGAAGTTATCAATTTGATTACGATTTGAAGTTACTGATTTAACTACGATGTAGTATTGGGGGGGACGTACGCAGAGCAAGTTAAAGTTATCAGTTTAACTACGCCGTGGTATATGGGGGGCGACGTACTCAGAACAAGTTAAAGTTATTAGATTAACTATGATGTGGTACATGGGGGATGGGGGAAGCGACGTACAGTGTCATTATGCTGTACCAGGGCATTGGAAGTGGTCAAGGTAAAGAGTAGGGTCGTCTTTGGTGCTTGGCTGTGGGTGTTGGGTTATGGTTTCGGTGCAGTTAACGTGACAGGCATAGAGGGTGGATGTGAGCGAAAGGGGCCGCTACCCAGCGAAGGCGGGGGAGGCAGTTGTCAAGATCTGATATCCCCAAGGGAAAGACATAAGAACTGTATGTACTTCTAGTGTTTGTGAAGGACGTTGAATGAGGTCAGTTTTCATCGTTTTATTACTTTCGTGTCACTGTTACACACACACACACACGTGTGTGACGACAAAAGCTATAACTGGTGCAGGTAATTGTACCCATTTGGATTATTTTCTCGTATCGAAAACAGGAAATTAGTTTTTACCTTTTTTTAGCAGGGAGGGTGAAACAGGTTTTCTAACAGGTAGCTACAGGAAGTCGTTTGAATTTCGTTTTAATTCAGCAACTCCAGCCAATTTTGTATTGGCTTTTTACCTTTATATTTTCTATCCATAAAATAGTATGTTTATGTAAATACCAGACTCTCTCTCTCTCTCTCTCTCTCTCTCTCTCTCTCTCTCTCTCTCTCTCTCTCTCTCTCTCTCTCTCTCTCTCTCTCTCTCTCTCTCTCTCTCCCTCCCTCCCCCCCCCCCCCCCTCTCTCTCTCTCTCTCTCTCTCTCTCTCTCTCTCTATATATATATATATATATATATATATATATATATATATATATATGTATATGTATATGATTTATATGCTTTGTTCCCCATTTGCATCCTTGGACACTTGATGCTTACTATAAGCAAGACGTGTCGGACAGTTGAGGATAAGAAGCCATTGGGATCCGCACGGAAGAGCGTAAAAATTCTAACCACTTTTTACTTTATCTGATAAAACGTATTTCACTCCTTCGTGGCTACGGATTAAGTTTAGCAAACGTAGTGCACACGATTTGCCAAGTTGTGGAGGGTACGTTAGCCTGCAGGGCGTGGGCTCAAACAGCCTGGCTGATCGGAGGAGTATGATGGTGTAGGTGGATCCCAGATCAAGCTCCGGGGATGGAGACGAGACTCCCACCTTCACAGGGTAAGCTTAACGCCAACTACGATTGTATCTGGTTAATTTTAACACGAGGTTGAGGACATGTACGTTGGAAAGGTAGGGAGAAGATTGAATCATCCCGTGACATCGTTATCTGCTGGAGGACAGTACATGGCAAAGCTAGACAACAGAAGACCCGATGGTCCGTGGCGAATTTATCTGCTGAAGGACAGTACATGGCAAAGCCAGACAAAGAAGACCCGATGGTCCGAGGCGAATTTATCTGCTGAAGGACAGTACATGGCAAAGCCAGACAACAGAAGTACTGATGCTGTGGCGAGGTTGTCTGCTGGAGGACAGTAAAATCGTGCAATCTTAATGCATATAAGTGGAGACAGAAGTTCTTCTACCTGCCGGGGTCAGTCCCCTCGTCCAGAGGTCTGATCTCATTGCTGGGAGGCAGTGGGTGACGAAAATATTTGCCATGTACTAAGTCTAGAAATTTGCCGTCGACGAAATCTCGTCTTGACGATCTCTTGGCGTGATGGACATGGCTGTGAAAGGAGGCGTGTTCCCCTATCGATTGTGGTTTTAAGTTGGGGGACCAGAGCACTCGATGGCAACTGCAGTGGGCTGACTCATGATACAGTAAAGGGGGCTCGATCGTCTGTATTATATAATCAAGATCGAGGCGATACGAGAAATAAGGGAAGCAGATCTTGACAGTATGGTGATGGATCACGGACGAGATGCTGGTGCCGCTACAGACTCGCGGATCCACCTGGTATGAAAGTTGAATTATTGGTAGAGTTAATGTAGGTGAGTTACGACGACCACTGGTTGCCCTCCCACTCGACCCGTGAGATGGACCTAGGGTGAACGGCAGCAAGATGTACTGTTCCCTGTGCTTGGAAGCACCGTGCAAATGCATGTTTACAGGCGAAAGATCCCGTCCCCCTTCAGTAATCAGGCTGCATGTATAGAGACAGCTTAGGTCAAGGCAGGGGGAGTTATACAGCACTGCGATTGGATTCGCTGGGGTCGAGTCCTTTCGCTCCACTCTACCTCTTCTCTCAGAGTACCCACCTTGACCAAGTTCTCCTGTCTCGCTACATGCAGCCTGACTGCAGAAGAGGGACGGGGGTGTTTGCTTTGTAAACACGTATTAGGAGGTGCGTCCAAGCACAAGGCCCCCACATAGCTTGTAGGAATAGCGAAAGACTTGTGATTCCTTAGCGTTCTGGTGGAACAGAAGTATCGTCTACCTCCTGTCTTGACTAGACATTAAAAAGGGGAATACATATGACCCTTTCCAGCCCTCTTGACGGTCCGATCCTCGGGTATAACGGTTTGTCTTTCCACCGTAATCTTCGAGAGTCTTAGTCAAAGGTCAGCTCATCTTACACATGGGTCGTGCTCACAAGATCGCACCGTCGTGTCGTCATCCTCAAGGATAGTCACTGTCGTGCTCAAGGATCGTCACTGTCGTGCTCAAGGATCGTCGCTGTCGTGCTCAAGGATCGTCACTGTCGTGCTCAAGGCCGGTCCCGCCGTGCTAAAGGGTCGTACCGCCGCGCTGAGGCGGTTGAAGTGGCCTGCCTCCCTTCCTCCCTGGCCTCTTTGCTTGCGTAAGGTCAACGAGAATTTCCTGGGCGACCTTAAACCCCCTTGTCATATAAGCCTGTGATAACAATAAAGGCGATAAGATCCCTTCCCCCGACTCCCCTCTCACCCCCTACCCACGAGGTTAATCCACGATAAAGTTAACAATAACACCATTAGCATATTGATATCCTGCTATTAACCCGTGAGAGAGCGAGGTGTGTGTGCCGAGGTGGCAATAAGTCGACTCCCTTGGAATCCCGGATCGCCATTATTGGAATTTATTACAGTCTTCTGAAAAGCTTTATATTTGTTCGCTTTGCCGGTGGTATTCTCTACCACACCCCCACCCCCTTCCACCGTATACTTCCCAGATTCTGTTTCTTCTCTGGGTACAATAAGGTTGCCCCATTGCTGGCTTTGATTACCTTAAATATCCTGTGTTGATGAACGTCATTTGCATCAGTTCTGAACGCAGTAATGAGTTGGTGTCCGTCTGTGCTCAAAATTACGTATATTTGTTAACTATATATGTATATATATATATATATATATATATATGTATATATATATATATATATATATATATATATATATATATATATATATATATATGTATGGATATTTGCGTGTGTGGACGTGTATGTATATACATGTGTATGAGGGTGGGTTGGTTCATTTCTTTCGTCTGTTTCCTTGCGCTACCTCGCAAACGCGGGAGACAGCGACAAAGCAAAATAGATAAAATATAAATATATATATATATATATATATATATATATATATATATATATATATATATATATATATATATATATATATATATATTATGAAGGGTAAATCTTACTTCAATAGGAGTTCATACGAGTTATGCAAACTTTACAATACGCAACATGCTTCACGGAGACAATACATAATACATAAAGTTTCATATCCCAACACCATTCGCAAGGGATTTGAAACTTTATGAAACTTTGAAACATTATGAATTGTTGACACCTGATGAGGCCGAGTGTCTCCGTGAGACGTCGTGTGTTGTCGAGTTTGAATAAATCATCAAAACTCCTACTGAAGTGCGATTTACCGTTCATGAAACCGTCACACACTAGCGTGATCACCAATATATATATATATATATATATATATATATATATATATATATATATATATATATATATATATATTATATTATCATTATCCCTGGGGATAGGAGAGAAAGAATGCTTCCCACGTATTCCCTGCGTGTCGTAGAAGGCGACTAAAAGGGGAGGGAGCGGGTGGCTGGAAATCCTCCCCTCTTTTTTCTTTTTTGATTTTCCAAAAGAAGGAACAGAGAAGGGGGCCAGGTAAGGATATTCCCTCTAAGGCCCAGTCCTCTGTTGATAACGCTACCTCGCTAATGCGGGAAATGGCGAATAGTACGAAAGAAAGAAAAGAAAATATATATATTATCTGATTGCATGACTTGTAGCGGACTTCATACAGAATTTAGATATGTTTGTGACTGACATACTTGATGACCTCTTCTACCGTTGTTGTGGTCTGTATAGCGAACCTTGGAACTCGGACGATTTCTCTCCAACTCCTCAAGGTAGTTCAAGGGGTCAATCCGGCGATAGAGTGAACCACTGTCTTAATTTTCAGAGCTGGTAAACCAAGGCCTTAATTAGACCCTCCCCCCCTTTAAGGAGGGTGATTAAGGGTCTGTAGCATACATATGATGAACCAGGAGTCTGGTTTATGTAGGAATGGGTGAATTGGGCTGTTACTTTAGTAGGATGCGGTGAACCAGGGTATGTAGTCATCAGTTAGCCAGGTTCGTGGTTTTCAGGGAATTGGTTAACGTGACAGATTTTTCCAAGCTGATGAACCAGGTTCGTTAGTTTGTTGAAGCTGATGGACCAGATTTCTTAATTCCCTGAATCCATTGTACCATGGACCAGGCCTCTTGATTCCCTGAAGCCAGTGGCCCACGCTCTTCAGTTACTTGAACCCAGTGGACCAGATTTCTTAATTCTCTTAAACCATTGTATCATCGACCAGGCCTCTTGATTTCCTGAAGCCAGTGGCCCACGCTCTTCCGTTACTTGAACCCAGTGGACCAGGCCCCTTAATTTTCTGAAACCATTGGACCAAGCTACTAAAGTAACTGAAACCAGTGTTCCAGCCTCTTTAGTTTCTTGAAGCCAGTCAACCAGGTCCAATAATTATCTGAAGTCTATTAACCATATTGTTTAATATCCTGGTAGCTTGCTGCCCCAAGCTGTTAAAATTCCAATTGCCCTAGACGAAGCTCTATAACATAGCTGGCTTGGCCTGTGTGTCCCCGGCAAGTCTCCTTCTAAGCAGGGCTGGAGGGATGGTTGGATGTAGACTCAGTAGCCCCAGCGTCCCGGTGCACCTGATGTGTGCCTCATATAATGGACATTTTTCTAATCCATCTTTCGGGATATAATTACCCAAGGTGGTCATTATCCAGGTTTAAGTTTGCCAGCTTTTTCGGGGTATCGCTGGCAGCATTGTTGTTTTGTGTAAGCACAGAGGCCTGTGAGCTTCACTCAGAAGAAAACAAAATGATGTGAAAATAACCTTTTGAGCACGACGCTACGACCCAAGGGTATATGATGGCCTGACCTCTTAATCTGACCCTAAAGGGTCAGTTTAAATAAGGCCATGCACTAATGCCTTTTAAAAGGTTCTACTGCCATCTAGCCTTTGGATTTATGACATGAGATGAATAAGAAGAGGGATACTGAATAATGCTAGTTATCCTGAACTAACTGAGTTAAGGAAAGTTAGGGAAAAGGTTGGATAACCAGAGTTAATAGAATTGGGAAGTTAAGAGGTAAGTTTGATTGAAACCTCTTTAAGTTACGTATTCTAGTGCAATGTAACCATAACTTAGGTCGCTGAAGGTTAAGGAACTTAGTTTAATGGGAACTAAGTTGGGTTCAAGTTGAGGATTTCCCCCATATTGAAAACTAACAGACACGGGGAAATTAGAACCGAGTTGAACTAAAGCCAAATTTTAGATTAATTTGAAGGTTCTTGTGTAATTAGAACTAACACAGCAAAGTTTACGCTTGAAATAGATATTTTGTGTGTGTGTGTGTGTGTGTGTGTGTGTGTGTGTGTGTGTGTGTAAAAGCGTTACTTGGTTTGGTTATTTGTTCACCTGCTGTAGCCCATTACATTCCATGCATTCAACAAACTTCAGTGTTTAGAGTTGTACAAGTACAAAGGAGTGTGAGGCAAGTTACAGAGTTGGGTTGAGGGGCGCCATGTATTCAATACAGACATGAATACGTAAGGTACAAGATGGGTCTTTTAGTACGGCATAAGATGAATGTGATAATGGATCAGTATACAAGCCAAGTTACAGAGGTGGGCTGTTGGGTCCCATGTAATCAGTACATAGAAATACATAGTGTATATATAAATTATATATATATATATATATATATATATATATATATATATATATATATATATATATATATATATATATATATATATATATATATGCTAATAAAGGGTATATGAACACGCAGTTTCATAGAACACATAATGCCCTTCAACAGCAAAAGTCCCGGGTTCGAATCCTTGCTGTTGGAGGGCATTACGTGAAATACATATATAAAACCTTACCATCTAGGTCCTGGGTCACGTTAAGAGCTGCTTTATTGCGCACTGTTCATTTCACCTGAAACAGGTTCTCGATACAGAAGAAAGTAAGACCTTCGTCCAGCGAGTTCCCAATTGTGAAGATGTCCAACTGCAGCGCCCACAGGTGCGTGCGTCCTCGCTGGACCTGGCGCTCGGGGGGGAGGGAGGGAAAAATATGCAAAACTGACTCACCAGCAGCGAGATACATGCTTCCACAAAGGACTCCATGTAGTCCTTATGTAACCACTTACTGCCCATTAAGCCCTTGTTAAGAGGCCGACGGGGAAAGCAGGGATTACACCATAACACTTCCATCTCTTTGGTTTAAACCGCCGATGCCAGACGTACGATACAATACAGTGAGATCATTGGGTGGGTTTATGTGGCGGACTCGAGAAATGTACGACAATTACGGTGTATGTTCCATTCTTTTCTACGTGGGTTGGCTAACTCATTGTTGTATCATGCAGTTGTCTGACTTCAGAGTTTGTGCGAAGAAATATTCATGGAGGGCGCGACAGAGGGAGCACAGTATGGTCGCGAGTTGAGCCAGAAGTCCCCCATTCCCTAGCGAAGGACAAGGTCTCGTCTGCCCCGCACCAAATACCCATCCGGCTTTGCTCCTCTTGGCTTACGTATTTACAAGTTATGCAACGGGACTAAGGTCGTTACAAACTCCATAACTAACCTTTAGGCAGAAGATTACCGGGGCTGTGATATTCTCAAAGTTTAAGATCCAATCATTGCCCAGGATGCCCAATCATTGCGGGGGATTGGCCGTTGGGAGTCGGGTTCGCGAGACAATCTGGCGGGAGGTGCTGCAGTGTTGCCAAACCTGGGAGGAGGTGGGCGGAGCCTGGGTAGATTGGCATGGTGCTTGACGCTTCCATCTCATAATTATCATTATTAACTTTACCGTAGACACGACCTTCGCTAATCATTATCACCTTCTTTACTCCACCAGTGGACTCTTGTATCCTTCGATTTGTTCTCTTGATTGTTGGTAATTTTGTGATTATTTTTGTTAGTCTTAATGCATGTCACTGTCGTTACATTTATACTGAAAGACAGGAGTTCGTGAGCACGACGGTACGAGCCTTTGACTATAGCATCAGACCGTGTCTCCCAAGGTGTCGTACCGTCGGGCTGAAGGGTCGTGCCTCCATATACCTTTAAGGTCGTACCGACTAACCACCTTAAACCGACGGCACTCACCGACCTGACCCCTCCTAGGTTGCAGGTGTTGACAGTGTATTGAGGGATTCATGTGGAGCTCTTTACCGCCGCCAGGCCCTATGTCATGGTTGACACCATTTTCACCACCACGCCGTAATATGACCGTCATTGTCATCGCAGAGCGTCACGCCGTCCCCCCCAGCTGAAAGCACCAGTGTGACACCGTCATTATCATCACCATCGATCGTCATCAAACATTCGATAAGAACCATGCCATCAACTCGGCCACTACGGCTTCGTGTCACCACTACTGAACGCCAATATTGCCACCGTGAAGATGCTGTTGCTGACGGTGTTCCTGCATCATCGGCCCTCACACCAGTCAACACCAGCACTGCCACTGCAGTTATCATCATCTCTGTGAACACCAGGCTGGACACCACCATCACTGTCGCTGTTAACACCATCACCATCATGGGCCAACACCGTCACAACATGTTAACATCATCCATCACTCACCCAGACGTGGGTACACTGCCCCTTCCTCCATCTCCACCAAGAGAAAAATCTTCAAGAATAACTCTTACATGTTGACATCATCAACAATCTTCTTTTGACATTGCTAATATTAACTAATCAGTGAGGAAAAATGCGATATCCAAGACCAGTAATGATTATTCAAACAGTAATTAGTGATTTTGATAATGCCAACCATTTTAAATGCATTTCCAAGACGACTTAGTACCTACCATGTCTGCAAAAGTTTTGCAAGGTAGGCAAGGGTTACATGCCTAGTGTGTATGTGGTCTTTGATTTATGTTAACACCTGAAGGAGGCGCTGAAGATTTTGCGGCTGGTTGATGTATAGCCTGACGCAGATGTCCTTAATGACCGTGGGAGTTGATAATCCTAAGTCCCCAAACATCCATCCAACCATCTGTTAAAGATGTTTAAAGAGAAAGGTCACAAGGTCATTAATACGACTCGTGTTAGAATAATCATCTGAAGTCGCGGGTGTGTTCTTGCGCTAATCATCCTTCCCGCTCCTGTAGGTGTACCTGACCACATCTCCCATCGTTCTTTGGACATTACTTCAACCCAGTGCTCACCCTTACAGACAGATCTTACCCATCATCCTTGAAGACATCCTTCCAAAACTTTCCCTGCCTCACATGCCATTACAGCAGACATACTTTGAAGCACTCACTCCTTATCTGAAGCACTCACTCTTATCGTTACCATTATGCCTATTCTTTTAATGATGAAGGTTTGTGATCACGGACAAAGATGACATCGAGGCCTGGCCTTTATGGTAAGGGTCAAAGAGATAAGAGAAGAAACAATATAAGGGCTGTAGGGGAAGTGGGAAATATGAACTTTTGACGAGGGAAGACACGAGAAGATAAAAAGAGTTCCTGAGCTTTGCCGTGTAGGGGAAGAAGGGGACATCACAACGGCCCACCCGTACAACCCGCTGTGTAAACATCCATTCTTTCACTCGTTGGTAACATTCTCAGAAATCCCGCCATCAACCATCCATTTATCAGAATCCTTCTTGGAAACCCAACAGACATTCGTTAGGGATATCTCACTTTGCATTTTTGTACGTGCAAAGTACGTACTCTCCGTGCTACCAAAGGGGACAAGACAGCCATAGATCAGTCTCACAGAGAAGTCTATATATTTTCGCCGTCTGTTTTCTTTGCCGTTATCACCACTCGGCATAAGCCACCGCTATCACCACAGCACAACTACCGTCATCACTGCTGACACCATACCGCTACCATCACCACCGCATAATGATGCCATACTCTACACCCATCACTGGCATCACTGTCACTTTGCGGGGTTAACCAGGAGTTGGTATCTAGGTTGGTCTCTAGCCTACTTTTACGTCGGTCTTCGAGTAAACTTCACGAGAGCCAATATGATCAACTAAATTCTTCCCCCTCGCAACTCACAAGGAATGGAGTCTTATGCACTGAACCCCGAATGTTTACACTGTTCCCTCCCACTGTATTAGTATTGCCTCCACTTCCATAGGGCATCAATTTGCATTTTTTTCTCAAGTCTTTCACTGCAGTAAGGAGTTACATGTATGTGCTGATGTGGGTACTACAACTTCCGAAATTCTCACGTGTATAGAAAATCCTAAGTCTTGGGTCTGCGATACTGTAAGTAGAAATAGAGAGATGTAGGAGAGTCCAGTTGATTTCAGTGTTTGGATCAGTACGAAAACACTGTGCATTGTTTCTCCTCTCAACGCCTTGAGCAAGACGATCTGGCCCCTGAGCACGACGGCACGGACCTTAGGTGTGATGACTGTGGTCTTTTGATCAGACCCTTAAGGCTAAAATCAAAGGCCCTTCGTGCCTACTGCCGTACGTGAGGTGTTACTGTGTTATTTTTGCAGTGACATTACCTTCAGTAAAGCAGAGTCTGTTTTGAAGGCTGCGCAGGTGGGTCTGGAGCCAAGCAAGACTGCCACTTCTCTGGCCACTGGTAGAACACAGGTGCTCAGAATCCCACCACATGCACACCCGTTCCCTAACATGGACGGCCCTTCCTGCAGGAGTCCTGCGATCGGGGCCGGAACATGCAGGAGGGTGCAGACACTGGCCATGACTGTGTTTGTCCGGTCCTGTGGGCCCAGGTGCCTCTCATGATCTTTCTTCTCATGCCAGCCTCTCATGATCTTTCCTCTCATGCCACATGACCACCCTCCATCGTGTAGATTATTTTTTTTGCGTCCTGCCTCTACGCGTGGCGTGGTTGGCGCTGGACATTATGTCGGCACCATTGCGTCAGACTGTCTTGTCTGCACAGTCTTGTCGGCACGGTGACTGCAAGATAGAAAGTTCATACTGGCACCACAGGTGATGACCCGTGTGGAGGGGATAGACCGAATAGATTTGTGGGCACGTTGTTAAATACGTAAATTTGCATATTTGAAAGAAAATATTTTCTAAATGCTGTGACTTAGGAATGTTGAATGATGGGGACTACCGATTAATGGTTGGGGATTAAGTAAATATTTTGACATCCAAATTTTATATAGAAAAATTTTTGTTTTTGTATTTGTCCTCTGGGGCGAGACATGCATTACAGATGTTTCTTGTTTTCGTTGTCGCTGTGATTGTTATGGTGAACTTACTCGAAGTCATGCGACGTTTTCCTTGTTATGCCTTTGTGTGTTGTGGGGCACTCGTCTATACTGGGGCGAGTTTGACTTCTTTTTGCGTTGGGTTCCCAATTTTCAGACGTCGCTTCTCACTTGCCAAAACATGTGAAATCCTTCTCCCACAAAGGTAGAAGAAGAACCCTTTTGTTCAACCACACCATCAGCTTTTTCTGATACCTGATTGTATACTTTCTAGTTGAGCAAGAATTTAGCACCATTTGTGGTTTCGACCGTGGGTAGTGATGTGATTGCTATAAGACACGGATGTGATGGGTCCTAAGAACGCCAGCGAACACAGAAGCCAGAGCACCTCCCTGACGCACACACAACGATGACCACTACAGACGCCAGACCTTCACACAATAACTGTTACAGTTTGAGGAGACGAATTCTTAGAGCGGCTCACATCGAAACTTCCCCATATGATATTTTCTTGTTTCTTATTTTACGCGTATTTGGCTGTGTGATCACTGTGAACTAATTGAAGCCATATCTGTTGAAATATCAAAATCATAAATTATTTCAACAGCAGAGAACGAGGAGGGATAATTTGATCTCGTAGCGTGTCTAAAACTTTTATTTGTTAAGTACAATAATTCTCATGTGAATGGCGCTGTAAGATAGTGTATCACAATACGGTTACCTCAGGTGCTCTACATGTGTAAGATCCCGCTTTGCTCTAGAGTCTTAGACTCGAGACAATACCTCACTGCCATGCGTGTCACGTTACCTCAGGTGCTCTGTAAGTGTAACGTCTCACTTCGCGCTAGACGATACCACACTACCATTCGTACCGCCACATCGCACCAGTGCTACCACCACCTCCAGAACTACTAACCACCCACCTACCTACCTACCTACCTGTCCGTTGCTGTCTGTGGTCGTATATAACTTTGTTTATTTTTGGGGTAGGGGTGTGGCTGTGAATGTTTTTGTTTAGTTTGTGAATGTTCCGGATTGTGCTGCGCTTGGCTCTATATCTGGGAGGGATGTGTGTGTGTGTGTGGCCGCCTGTATTTCTAAGTGCTGTGTGTGTGTGTGTGTGTGTGTGTGTGTGTTGCTAGCGTGTGGCTTTGTATTTCTTGGGAGTGTGTGTGTGTGTGTGTATACGTGGGTTTGTAATTCTTGTGAATCTGTGACTGTATTTCTAGATACTGTTGTTCTCTCTCTCTCTCTCTCTCTCTCTCTCTCTCTCTCTCTCTCTCTCTCTCTCTCTCTCTCTCTCTCTCTCTCTCCATACACACACACACATATATATATATATATATATATATATATATATATATATATATATATATATATATATATATATATATATATATATATTTGCGCTACCTCGCAAACGCGGGAGACAGCGACAAAGCAAAATAAATAAATAAAATGAATATATATATATATTGAGCAGGAGAGCAGAAGTATTCGTATACACAACAGTACGTAAGACAAGTTATACAGTTGTATGGTTACAGTCACCTAACATCACTGAGGTCCCCGTGCCCCCAGAGCCAGTATATTGGGAATCATTGTCTTAAAAGTACGTCACTGTCGATGACACATATACAGAGGTCATAAGACCTGAAACTTGAGGTCGGTGATGAAGTTGGGTCTCTTATTACCGAAGTGTTGTGTCGTGTGCTTTAACAGTGTACGTCCCCATACCTAACAACCACCAGGTTGTACCTACTCCAGGATCACATTCTGCCTGCCAGACAGCTCTATGTGTACCCCCATGCTAATTCTGGCTGTTATCGTATCCCAGTGTCGGGTTCTGGTCTTGTGGTTGCCATACGAGTGTGTAGTGGTAGAGTGCTTGTTATTATGATGCTGGGGCAGCCTGGTCTCCCAGCATCTCTCGGTAAATTTAATTCCTCGAAACTATCACGGGTTAATTCGGACTAATTATATAGACATAGACAAGCCATTAGTGCGGACTGCTTATATAAAACACTTTAAAGACAAGGTATTATTACGACTCTATTATGTAGAGACACTCAAAGATAAACCATTAGTACGGGCTGGTTATGTGGAGACACTCAAAGATAAACCATTAGTACGGGCTGGTTATGTAGAGACACTCAAAGATAAACCATTAGTACGGTCTGGTTATGTGGAGACACTCAAAGATAAACCATTAGTACGGGCTGGGTATATAGAGACACTCAGAGACAAGTCATTAGTAAGGACTGATTATATAGAGACACTCAAAATACAAGCCGATGTTTGTCCATTTCATCAACACAATCTTGATCGTTGAACCTGACATGACAGAGAATCTAAAGGGACTTTGTATTGACTTGGTCTATCTTTCGAGACGGTTGACAGTATCATTATCACATAATGGTTTAAGACAGCTGGCCACTGCTTTGGACCCGTATAGTGAGGACATTGTGTGAGATGGTCGGAAGGTACTTCGCTGTCTTGTGTATTCCCCAATAACTCTCTTTGTTGTGCTCGTCCAGATGTTCACATGTTTACTAGTACCATCCCCCCACCTTTCTGTTTCCTGTGACACATGCACAGCTGGTTCAAGATGTTGTTCTTGGAGCTTCTTTAAGAGATCGATGAAGTTGGTGTTATGGTTGTTGGAGAAAAGGGATCATATTAGGTAGTTATGGCCTGTTGGAGTACTTAGACGCGAGACTGTGCATAGGGATTGTAGCCGAGGAAACCAGGTAAGGTCATGTGCAGTCCAGTCATGTTCGTTTGAGATTCGCCAGGTTCCTCTACACGGCAAGGACCATGCTGACGGTCGAGAGACCAGAGGGTGCTGAAGGAATGTTGCCGAAGAGATGAGATCCTTGAGTAGCTTTGTGTTGTGCTTCTGGTTACGGCTCTAGCTATGTTGTCTTTGGTGTATGAAGGTTGCAAAGTCGGACATCTGTCCACTGTCTACACGCTTAGTTTCTTGGCCACCATCAACATGGTCAGACATTTGACCATCTAGACCCCCCCGTCCAGACACTCGGCCACCACCCATACATCCAGAGATTTGGCCAATCCAGTGTACGCTTGGCCACCAACCAGACGGCTAGACATTTGGCCAGCTCCGCCAGACACTTGGCCACTACCCAGACGGTCGGACACGTGGCTGACTCTAACATCTCTTCCAGTCACTGGCTATCATCCTGACCCCCAAACGCATGCCCACTTGCAGTATCTCCTACCAACACTTGGCCACTTGCAGTATCTCCTACCAACACTTGGCCACTAGCAACAATGCCAGACACATGGCCACCTCTAACACCCCTTGACACTTGGCCACCACTCTCATGGCCAGATACATGACCATCTCCATCAATACGAAAGATACATGGCTACCGTACATAACCTTGCCACCACACTTAAGCACTATCCACACACCTGGCCACCATCCAGAACACGTCATCCACTTGGCAGCCATCCACGAGACGTTCCCTCACTTGGCCACACCACGTCAACGTGTTTCGCAACCCCCTACAATATGATGTCTAACCCTCACCACGTCAGCATCATGACTACCCTCACCATGTCATCACCTCCTCTTCATAGCTGCCCATGTGCGTCAGTACACTTGGCTTGGCCGCTTTTTGCCGCGCGCCAACACACTTGGCCACCAGCCACAGCACGTCAGCACACTTGGCCATCAGCCACACCACGTCAGCACTCTTGGCCACCAGCCACAACACGTCAGCACTCTTAGCCACCAGCCACAGCACGTCAGCACACTTGGCCATCAGCCACACCACGTCAGCACTCTTGGCCACCAGCCACACCACGTCAGCACTCTTAACCACCAGCCACAGCACGTCAGCACATTGGCCATCAACCACACCACATCAGCACTCTTGGCCGCCAGCCATACCACGTCAGCACTCTTGGCTACCAGCCACACCACGTCAGCACACTTGGCCACCAGCCACACCACGTCAGCACTCTTGGCCATCATCCACACCACGTCAGCACTCTTGGCCACCAGCCACAACAAGCCAGTTTTCTTGGCCATTATCCAAACACGTTTCGTACATTTTGGCCGCAACACCAACAATGTTAGAACACTTGACCAACAGAGATATCATGCTTGGCCACCCCTCACATATATACACTTGGCCAGCACTGATACATCGTACATTCTTGGTCTCACACACACACACACACACACACACACACACACACACACACACACACACACACACACACACTGTGTCATCACTCACACAGAGCCGCAACTCATACTACACGAGCTCACTTGGTCACTTCACACTTTCTTTCATGCTTACTGAGACATCTTGGGTAATTGAATGTTTCTAACCATCGCCATCACACACACACACACACACACACACTGTGTCATCACTCACACAGAGCCGCAACTCATACTACACGATCTCACTTGGTCACCTCACACTTTCTTTCATGCTTACTGAGACATCTTGGGTAATTGAATGTTTCTAACCATCGCCATCACACACACACACACACACACACACACACACACACACACACACACACACACACACACACACTGTGTCATCACTCACACAGAGCCGCAACTCATACTACACGAGCTCACTTGGTCACCTCACACTTTCTTTCATGCTTACTGAGACATCTTGGGTAATTGAATGTTTCTGATCATGGCCATCACACACACACACACACACACACACACACACACACACACACACACACACACACACAAAGGAGGTGGGGCTCGTGTGTAACCCCCCCCCCCCCCCTTCCCTGTACAGTGCAAACAAGTACCTTACAAATAGGTAATTACACACCCCAGCTTACGCCAGGTAACCATGTATCGATTAGTCACGACGGGGGATGAACACCTGGGTCGGCTGCAGGCCCACTGCCGCGCCCAGGCTTCGAACTCAGGCGTGAATTCGTAGCGACTCTAACCACAACAACACGGAAGCCCTTATCAAGCATTTCTGTTACATAAATTCGCTACCTTCACACCTTATCAGTACACATCGTCACCATATCAGTACACTTGGTCTCTTCCACACCATATTAACACACTTTAGCCACACCATATTAGTGCACTTTAGTTACCCCTACACCATATGAACTCGCTTTAGTTACCCGAACACCATATCAACACACGTTAGTCATCCTTAAATCGGATCAACACTTTAGTCACCCTTAAACCATATCAACACACTTTAGTCACCCTTAAATCGGATCAACACTTTAGTCACCCTTAAACCATATCAACACACTTTAGTCACCCTTGCCCCATAATAACTCACTTGTCCCTCGTATTTGTTCCGTTTTTTATGTATTACGTTGACCACGGTTCTTGTCAGCTGTCTTCCAGTTTGCTGTGACCCGGACCTACGGCACGGTTCGGGATGCTGCTTCCCCCACTCTTTCTTTGGAGACGAACTACACGAGGATTAGTCGTTATGATCCCTCCTTCTCCCATTTCATTGCAAAGCTATGAATTGTCTTCCTTTTTCTCAGCCTTTGTCTCTCTCTGTAACCTTTGATGGTCCAAGATTCCTCGTTGTATTTCTTATTGTTATTATTTTCAGTGCACATTATTTTGCCTCTTTGGTCGATGCAGTTTTGTGCCTAAGCTTAACATGCTGGGTACCATTAGAAATAATGGCCATCATATTGAACACACTTGATGGTATTCTTATATAATGCTAACACAGTTGGCCAACACACTGACTACTTAGTCTACCCCACATCATATCAAGACATTTGGGCACCCCCACATCATGTCATCACATTTAGCCACCACAGCATTTGATTTGATCACCTTATACATCTCAGGACACTTGGTCGGCTGCCTTGCACCACATCAACACACTCTGGCCATCCCATCCCCCTGCTCACATCACATGAACACACTTGGCCACTGCCTTATCACATGAACACACTTGACCACTGTCTCATCACATCAAGACACTTGGCCATCTGCCTCCCACATCAACTCACTTTAGCCATCCCCCCTCCGTCGCTCCTCTTCACATCACGAACGTACTTGGCCACTACCACACCACATCAACGCACTTGGCGGCCATCCCAGCCCCATTGCTCACATCACTTGAACACACTTGGCCACTGCCTTCATCACATCACCACACTTGGCCATCCCAATCCCCCTACCTCTCACGCTACTCACATCACATAACACACTTGGCCACCCCATCCCCCCACGACAGCTTAAGGACTAGGGCAACGTGCATTTGGCCTAGCGGCGAGTCTTTACGGGCTGGTTTCCATGGCAACGAGGCTAATTAATTATTGTCACATGATGTTATTTACCTCCTCGCCCGGCTGAGAGTCGCGGGTAAACAAGCGACCCTGCAAAAATCAATGAGACACGGGTTGCACCGTGTTGCCAGAACCGGGCATCCTCCGCTCTTTTAACCCGCATCTCCAGCCCTGTGACACATGCACACCTGCCCAGGACCCTTCTCCTGAGAGTGCCCTCGGGAGCCGAGTGCAAAGGCCCCGGACTCGGGTGTTCTTGTAGCACAGCGAGAAAGTGGATCTTGCGAGGCGGGTTTTACACCCCAGGGAGTATAAATAGTTATCGGGTGGGGTTGGGGGAGAGGATCCTGGAAGAGGGGAGGGAGGGGAAGAGAGAGAGGGAGAGAGACTTCCTTACAGAACACCAACAAACAACCCGCCCGTAGTTTTTTCTTCTCTTTCTTTCTCCTCTTCTTCGTTGGAGTATTATAGGCCAAGAGATTTTTCGTCTCACATTGTTGATAAAAAAAAAAAGGCAGCAGGTTACTCCGTCATTCCTTCCTTCTCTTTTCTTTCTTTCTTTCTTTCTTCTGCTTTGTTTCTTTCTTTCTTGTCTTCTCTCTTCCTTCTTCGTAGCCCGTTCTTAGCCCCATCCACCGTCGGCTGCAGCGTATACAACACCACCGCGTTGAGATAGATCATGTGCGATAGACGCAACGGGGAGGGAGGGAGGCGAGCGATGCGTTGTCAAGGCAAGGCTGCCTGGAGGTAAAGATCCATTGTTTGCGTTAATAGGATTCAGTGTATTTTTTTGTATTATTATTATTTTACTCGTGCCGGAGTTAACAAGGTCTCACTTCGTCGTCTCCCCCAACTTCTTTTTTTTTCTTAAACACTTATCCAGTGTGTATTTTTCATCGATTATTATAATTAATGGTCGACTCGTAAGGCATGCGAATAAGTATACGAGGTACTCTGTATGTATATAAAGTCAAGCTTGTTGGGTGTTCAGTCCTTTTTTTTTTGCTCGTGCACGTGATTGTGCGCTTTGAGAAGGTTGGGTTCCTTTACGCTCCGTGAGTAGTACTGCGACGGAACTACCCTTGGCTGCGACGGCACGACCCTTGGGTACGACGGCACGACCCTTGGGTAGCAACGGCACGACCCTTGGGTACGGCGGTAAGACCTGTGGGTACGTCCGTGCGACCCTTTGCTGCGACGGCATGACCCTTGGGTGCAACGGCACGACCCTTGGGTACGACGGCACGACCCTTGGGTGCAACGGCACGACCCTTGGGTACGGCGGTAAGACCTATGGGTACGACAGTGCGACCCCTTGGTACGACGGGACGACCCCTTGCCCACGACGGGTTCGGGGTCTGTGAAACGGTAGGCGTTTTAAACCTAAGACTTAGCTAAGGGGTCAGGTTCGAACGACGGGCCATCATATCCAAGGGGGTCGTGCCTTCGTGTTCAAGGGTCGCAGCGGCGAGTCGTGCAGACCTTGCCCCTTTGGGGACCTGGAGGTAGCGACGACAGCCCGAAACACGGCATTAAATCATCGATCTCCATCGCCTCTCAGCCGATGCACGTAATCAGGTTTTAGAGGGTGGCGGCCGGACAGGAGACGACTAGATATGCCAGAGTGACGCAGTCGGTGATCCTGGCGGCAGATCTCCGACGCTTGAGGTGGTGGGGTTCTCCAGCGCAGGCTGGCTTGCGTGGGAGACGCTAGGCGCCGGAACCAAGTGGACGCGGCATTGTAACGTGCACGTCCCGGTGGGTAGAGAGAGAGAGAGAGAAGAGGAGGAAGTTACTCTGGCCTGTGATTTGGGTAACACGCTCTCTCTCTCTCTCTCTCTCTCTCTCTCTCTCTCTCTCTCTCTCTCTCTCTCTCTCTCTCTCTCTCTCTCTCTCTCCTTTGCTTTGCCGTCTTTTTCTTCTACTGCTTAGATTTAAAGAGGACCTTTTTAAGTAGTCTTACGGCCAGATCATCTCCCTTGGGTCTGTGTGGTCTGCTTCTACCTAACTCTCTCTCTCTCTCTCTCTCTCTCTCTCTCTCTCTCTCTCTCTCTCTCTCTCTCTCTCTCTCTCTCTCTCTCGCTAGGTTAACATCATTATCATGGTGCAACTAAAAGTTTTCTCTCCAAATTCTGAAACTTTGCAACTGTTCCCTCTCAACTTGTTTGTTTTGGATGTTGTTGTTTGTTGTTGTTGTTGTTGTTGTTGTTGTTGTTGTTGTTGTTGTTGTCAGTGTTGCTACTTGCAGAGTTGCCATTGGCCCTCCCTGTGTGTCTGTCGTACTTATCGGATGATGATGTTTTCGGAGTCGTCGTCTTCTTCTTCTTGTTGGTACATATGTTGTCATTTCATTTTTTTTTTCCTTTGTACCTGGTGTCAGGGGTTCGAGCTGATGCTTCTATTTCGTCTTTATCTCCATTGTTTTTTGCTCCTGTTGTGTTTGCTGTTCCGATGGACGATTAGTTCATTCTCTTGTTATTATTGGCTGTGTATACATTGCGCGAGGATGGGGTTCGAAAACACAATGAGAATATATATATATATATATATATATATATATATATATATATATATATATATATATATATAGATAGATAGATAGATAGATAGATAGATAGGTAGATAGATAGATAGATAGATAGATAGATAGATAGATAGATGGTATTTATGTTTACCCCAGGGCCAATTTCTGTAAAAGAGTCCTGGTGTTTGTTTTACCTAGGGCCTCTTTCTACAGGCTGCTTCAGCTCAGGGCACTGCGCTGCTTCCAGTAGCAGGGAAATGTAATCTTGGGAGTGAGAAATTCTTTAAGGAGACAAGTCCCAGTGACACAGACTTCCTCGTTCAAAGTACAGACACACACACACACACACACACAAACGTGTGTGTGTGTGTGGGTCTCTTTTACCCTTGTCTCCATAATTAGGTGTCTCTTTCCTTTACTATTATATAGCAGATATGAATATAGAAACTACACAATTAGCATCTTGGCACAATGACCTTAGCCTGACCTGTATATAATGTCGGGTCAGTTTACATCTCGAGCACGACGGTACGACCCTTGGCTGTTGTGGCGTGACCTTTAAGTGAACCCTTGAGGATGAGGTCAAAGGTCAAGCCGCCGTACCCAAGGGGTCGTACTGTCGTGCTTCAGGAGTTAAAGGTGTTTAGCTGGTTAAGGTACGCTTGGAGATATTGTGAATCAAAGGGCCATATTATAAGCTTGGAGATCCTGTTGATCAGAGGGCCATATTTTAAGCTTGGAGATGCTGTGGGTCAGGGTCTAATTTTAAGCTTGTAGATGCTGTGAATCAAAGGGTGTATTTTTAAGCTTGGATATGCTGTGGGTCAGGGTCTAATTTTAAGCTTGGAGATGCTGTGAATCAAAGGGTGTATTTTTAAGCTTGGAGATGCTGTGGGTCAAAGGGCCATATTTTAAGCTTGGAGATGCTGTGGGTCAAAGGGTCTTATTCTAAGCTTGGAGATGCTGTGGGTCAAAGGGTCTTTATTTTAAGCTTGGAGATGCTGTGGGTCAGGGTCTAATTTTAAGCTTGTAGATGCTGTGAATCAAAGGGTGTATCTTTAAGCTTGGAGATGCTGTGGGTCAAAGGGTCTTATTCTAAGCTTGGAGATGCTGTGGATCAAAGGGCCCATACTTCCTCTTTTTTCCTCTTTTCTAAGCTTAAGCGGATTTCCTTGTCGTGAGCCGGGAGCTGTTGCCTCATGACTCCTGGTGCCTGCGTGTGGTAACACTGTTGATCGATTATTTCCTTTTTTCCTCCAGCTGAACTGAGGAGCACCTGTTGTCTTGGTGTTTTGTGTCTGTGTGTGTTATGAGGATGGACTTCTTGTCTGTGTTGTCTGCCTGCCTAGGTCTGTTTGGGATGTGTGTGTGTGTTTGTCTGTATTGTCTGCCTGCCTAGGTCTGTTTGGGATGTGTGTGTGTGTGTCTGTATTGTCTGCCTGCCTAGGTCTGTTTGGGACGTGTGTGTGTTTGTCTGTATTGTCTGCCTGCCTAGGTCTGTTTGGGATGTGTGTGTGTTTGTCTGTATTGTCTGCCTGCCTAGGTCTGTTTGGGACGTGTGTGTGTGTTTGTCTGTATTGTCTGCCTGCCTAGGTATGTTTGGGACGTGTGTGTGTGTCTGTTGTGTGGATGGCCCTCTCGTCTGTACCGTCTTTCTGTGTACGTCTGCTCCTGTCTGCCGTACGAGTGTGTTTTTATTTGTGTGTGTGTGTTCGTGGGTCAAGGGGATGAATGATGTGAAAATATTAATTCTTAAGAGTGAAAAAGCTTCATGGATTCCCATAGGTATTATATATATATATATATATATATATATATATATATATATAAAATATATATATATATATATTATATATATATATATAATATATATATATATATATCTTATTTTTTTCTTTCAAACTACTCGCCATTTCCCGCGTTAGCGAGGTAGCGTTAAGAACATAGGACTGGGCCTTTTTTGGAATATCCCAGCCTGGCCCCCTCTGTTCCTTCTTTTTGGGAAAAAAAAAAAAAACGAGAGGGGAGGATTTCCAGCCCCCCGCTCCCTCCCCTTTTAGTCGCCTTCTACGACACGCAGGGAATACGTGGGAAGTATTCTTAATCCCCTATCCCCAGGGATATATATATATATAATATATATATTATATATATATATATATATATATATAATATATTTCCCCCTTTTTTTTGGGGGGCCCTTTTTTTTTTTTTTTTTGGGGGGTTTTTTGGGAAAAGGCCCCTTTAAAATTTTTGGGTTTTTTTAAAAAAAAACCCCTTTTTTTTGGGGGTTTTTTTTTCCCCTTTTTCCCCTTTTTTTTTTTTTTTTTGGGGTTTTTTTTTAAAAAAATTTTTTGGTTTTTTTTTTTCCGGGGTTTTTTTGCCGGGATTTTTGGGGGGGGGGGGTTTTGGGTTGGGGGGGGGGGGGGGGGTAATTTTTTCCGGGGGGGCGGGGTTTTCGGGAAAAAGGGGGTTTTTTTTTTTTGGGGGCCCGGGGGGTTTTTTTTTTTTTTTTTTTTTTGGGGGGGGGTTAAAAAGGGGGTTGGGTTTTTTGGGGGGAAAAAGAAAAAAAAATTTTTTTTTTTTTTTCCCCGGGGGTTTTTTTTTTAAAAAATTAAAAAAAAAAAAATTTTTTTAAATTTTTTTTAAAAAAAAAAAAATTTAAAATTTTTAAAAAAAATTTTTTTAAAAAATTTTAATTTTTTAAAAAAAATTTTTTTAAAAATTTTTTTTTTTTTTTTTTTTTTTCCCCAATAAAAAAAAAAAAAAAAACCCCAATTTTTCCCCCAAAAGGGGGAAATTTTTTTTTTTTTTTTTTCCTTGGGGGGGGGTTTTTTTAAACCCCCCCCCCCCCCAAAAAACCCCCCTTTTTTTTTTTCCCCCCCCCCCCCCCCCCCCCTTTTTTTTTTTTTTTTTTTTTTTTTTTGGGGGGGGGGGGGTTTGGGGGCCCCCCCCCCCCCCTTTTCCACCCCCCCCCGGGGGGGGGGCCCCCCCCCCCCCCCCCCCTTTTTTTTTGGGCCCCCCCCCCCCCCACCCCCCCGGGGGGTTTTTTCCCCCCCCCCACCCCCCGGGGGGGGGGCCCCCCCCCCCCCCCCCCCCCCCCGGGGGGGGTTTTTTTCCCTTTGCCCCCCCCCGGTTTTTTTTTTCCCCCCTTTTTTCCCCCCCCCCCCCCCCGGGGGGTTTTTTTTTTTCCGGCCCCCCTTTTTTTTTTTTCCCCCCCCCGTTTTCCCCCCCCCCCGGGCCCCCCCTTTTTTTTCCCCCCCCCCCCCCCCCCCCCCCCCCCCCCCGGGGGGGGGGGGGGGTTTTTTGGGGCCCCCCCCCCCTTTTTTTGGTTTTTTTTTTTTAAAAAAAAAAATTTTTTAAAATTTATTTTTTTTTTTTTTTTTTAAAAAAAAAAATTTTTAAATTTTTTTTTTTTAAAAAATTTTTTAAAAAAAAAACCCCCCCCCCCCCCCCCCAAACCCCCCTTTTTTCCCCGGGCCCCGGGACCCCCCCAAAAAAACCCCCCCCCCCAAACCCCCCCCTTTTCCCCCTTTCCTTTTTTTTAAAAAAAAAAAAAAAAAAAACCCCCCCCCCCTTTTTTTAAAAACCCCCCCCCCGGGGAATAAAAATTATTTTTTTTTTTTAAAAAATAAAAAAAAAAAATTTTTTTTAAAAAAAAAACCCCCCCAAAAAAAAAAAAAGGGGAAAAAAAAAATTTAAAATTTTCCCCCCGGAATAAAAATTTTTTAAAAAAAAAATTTTTTTTCCCCCCCCCCCGGGGGTTTTTAAGGGGGGAACCCCCCCCCCCCTTTTCCCCTTTGGGGAAAGGGGGCCTTTTTTCTTTTGGGCGGGGGGCAGCTCCTCTTTGGCCCACAAAACCATCCCCTAAACCCCCCTCCCCCCCTCCCCCCCTTTCTTCGGGCTTTTTGCCCAACGCTTTAATATGGAAGTAAGGGTTTCCCCCCCATCTTACATTTTAAAAAGTTTCGTTCCGGGGCCCCTTTAAAAATCAAAAGGTTTTTTTCCCAGCTCACATGTAAAACGATTCAGCCTGACTCAGATGCGTGTGGTACGCTCTGATTCGTGCAAACGTTTCGTCCCGATTCACATGCAAACGTTTTGCACCGTGCTCAGCATACAAATGTTTGGTCTCTGTTTACAAGCAATGGTTCCGTCTCGGCTCGCAGGCAAACGTTTCTAAGCAACTTTAGACGTTCCGTCCCGACTGAACGTGCAAACGTTCAGTCTTGACTCACGTGAAAACGTTCTGTGAAATTAACTGCTGGGAATAACGGAAAAACAAGAAATGATATTGAAAGTTTAGCATAACACTGTTCCACTGTTGCTCAGCCGGTGGGTCGAGAAGCCAAGAAGGGGGTTTCCCAAGTTATCCATTCTGAGGTAACAGTGATATTTTTTGCTCTTGAGTAAGAGTGAACTTTGAGTGATCATATGTGTGTGAAAATGAATTATATATATGGCCCGGACTTTTCTCCCCTCCTCTCTCCCCCCTCTCTCTCTCTCATCTCTCTCTCCTTTTCCTCTCCTCTCTCCTCTTCTCTCTCTCCTCTACAAAGATGGAAAGGGGCCAACTGGAAGCCCTAATCAAGGTCGTTGGTGTGTGTGTGTGTAATATAAATATATATATATATATAAAATAAAAATATATAAAATGAAATGTATGTGTTTAGGTTTCCCTTTTCCCAAGCTTCGTATCCCATAAAGGTAATGTTTGACCTCTCCCTACGCCGCTTTTGGGACTGCCAGAAAAAACAGCTTTTGGCAGCCCGTCCCCCGGTCCGACGTGGGGCTGTAATCGTCACCCCTATACCCCAGTACAGCCACAAAACGTAACTTTTGCCTCCCCTTAAAACCCATCTTTTCCCCCCCACCCAAGATAAGTGTATGTAATACTGACCACTTTGGGGAGCGGTTTTTCAAGTCTGCACGCTACAAAGTGTGTAATAAAATATATTTTATAAATTATTTTATATATATATAAATATTTAATATAAAATAAAAATATATTAATATAAGGAAACCCGCCACATTTGACAAATCTGGTGCACTTATGTATACATTTAAAGCCAGATATGAGAGCCTTGTGCACTCATGACATATATGAACGCTACATATGAGAGCCCTGTGCACTTATTTTTATGAACGCACTATGAGAGCCCTGTGCAAATTTTGCATAAAGAACGCTACATATGAGGCCCCGTGGGCCCTTTTGTGGTGTATGAACGCTACATATGAGAGCCCCGTGCACTTATGCATATTAACACTACATTTAGAGCCCTTTTGCACTTATGGGGGTTATTAAAAAAAGCTACAATGAGAGCCCTGTGCACTTATGTGGTGTATTAACGCTACATATGAGAGCCCTGTGCACTTAAAGCATATGAAACCCCCCACGTATGAAAGCCCCCGTGCTTTTTTTTTGCCTAAAGAACCGCCCCATAAAAGAGAGCCTTTTTTGGGGGCAGGGTTCGACCCTTGAACGCCAGTGATAAAAATCGATCGGGATCCCAAAGTTGCCGATAAATTTTCCGGGGCCCTGGACGGGGGGGCGAGGGCATTAAAAATTTTTTTTTTTCTGACTAATCAGGATTCTTGCTCGTTGACCTTTTAATGGGTCGCTAATTTGTATTTAATGGTTGAAGTTATTTCCAAAACCCCCCCAGGCCTTTCATTAGGCTCTCCCCTCTCCTCTCTCTCTTTTCTTTTCCCTCTTCTCTCTCTCTCCTCTCTCTCTCTATCCCCTCTTCTCCCTCTTTTCTTTCGTCTGTTTCCTTGCGCTAAACAACCTCGCAAACGCGGGAGACACGACAAAGTAAAAAAAAAAAAAAAAAAAAAAAAAAAAAAAAAATAAATATATATAATATATATATATATATATAAATATAGAGAGAGAGAGAGAAGAGAGAGAGGAGAGAGAGAGAGAGAGAGAGAGAGAGAGAGAGGCAGCTAGAAAGATATATGAATAGATAGATAGATAGATTGTTATAGAATACATGTATCGATTTCCCGTAAAGTAAAGCAAATGGCGTTCAATATTCCCTTCACTTGGGCTCAGACAGTAGTATCAGATGAAATTCCACCTCCGTCATTAGTAAAGTCGAAATTCCCGGTTAGTAATCAATTAAAATCATCCTTTGAAGATGTGGTTTCACCAACGGTATTCTTCAGGTCCCCTTCACTTATGGAAATGTAAAGCAGTGTCTACAAGTGTTCCGGATGAGTAAGGTTGTACAGAATATCGGCTGAGATGGTCTTTACGGAAGTTACGGATAAAGGAGACTTTTACCATAGTAGTTCCGGATAAATGAGATTCTCAACACGGAAGTTTCGGATAAGTGAGGCTCTCTGCAGAGAAGTTCCGGATAAGTGAGATTCTCAACACAGAAGCTCCGGATGAGTGAGAGTCTCAGCACAGAAGCTCCGGATAAGTAAGACTCTGCATAGCAGTTCTTGAGTCCCGGAAAAGTAAGCCTATATATACAGGAGTTCCGGATAAACGAGACCGTCTGTACATTAGTCCCGTATGCGTAAACCAGTCGGTCCGGACGTCTGTGTAGAGGCGGTAAAAGGTGTGAAAATGTCTGTAGATTTAGTCTTCAAGCTGATGACCTCCGCTGGGTAAATACGGCCTTATGGCGGCAGCCATCACCGTCGTTCTTGTTGTTGCCATCGCTGGCAACAACAACAACAACAACAACAACAACAACAACCAGAAAACAACAGCAGTAACAACAGTTGTCCCTCCCCCCCTTAGTGTGTCTTGTCTCCACCTTACTGTATGCCTTAAATAGAGGCTAATCTCCCTCGTCACGCGACTTGACGTGGGGGGGAGGTTGGGGTTTAGAGGGGAAGGTGGGGGTTAGTGGCTAATCGAAGATGCATCAGGCTAAAGTGAGGACGGACGGACGCCTTGGTGATGATTTTGATGATGATGATAGTGATGAGTGATGAGGCTGGGTGGTGCTAATGGCGGACGACTGATGAGTAAGGTGGTTGAAGGAGGGAGTCTATTGGGAGGGAGGGGGGTAGAGAGAGCTCCTCTATTGGGATGGAGGGAGGAGGGGAGATGAGGGAGCTCTTCTATTGGGATGGAGGAAGGGAAGTTGGGGGGTAGAGGTCGGGGCGAAGAGCTCCAAAGATGTGTAGAAAATAACATGGAAGGCAGACAACAGCTTTGGGATGAATGTCTCCCGATGGGTTGATTCAAGTTGTTGATCCATTGATGGTAATTGTCATTAGCAGGCTGGTGTAAACTTTAGGAGACAAAGGGAGTAACCCCTTGGGCACGATGACCTGGCCTTTCACCCCGAGCACCATCGGTCCAGGTGAAGGTACGTCTTTTGTGCGCTTACATATATTGACAACGTTGCTGGAAAGCTTTTTTGTTTAATATCTAGACGTTCAGAGGGACAGGTGGTTCTTAAACAGAAGCTGGTGATTGGTGGAGATCTTGTGTGACGCAGATATTGATTGGTGAAGATCTTGTGTGACGTAAGTAATTGATTGGTGAAGGTCTTGTGTGACGAAGTTATTGATTGGTGAAGATCTTGTGTGACGGAAGTTATGGATTGGTGAAGATCTTGTGTGACGAAAGTTATTGATTGGTGAAGGTCTTGTGTGACGGAAGTTATGGATTGGTGAAGGTCTTGTGTGACGGAAGTTATTGATTGAAGATCTTGTGTTACGAAGTTATTGATTGGTGAAGATCTTGTGTGACGAAGTTATTGATTGGTGAAGATCTTGTGTGACGAAGTTATTGATTGGTGAAGATCTTGTGTGACGAAGTTATGGATTGGTGAAGATCTTGTGTGACGAAAGTTATTGATTGGTGAAGGTCTTGTGTGACGGAAGTTATTGATTGGTGAAGGTCTTGTGTGACGGAAGTTATTGATTGGTGAAGATCTTGTGTGACGAAAGTTATTGATTGGTGAAGGTCTTGTGTGACGAAAGTTATTGATTGGTGAAGGTCTTGTGTGACGGAAGTTATTGATTGGTGAAGATCTTGTGTGACGAAAGTTATTGATTGGTGAAGATCTTGTGTGACGAAGTTATTGATTGGTGAAGATCCTGTTAGACAAAGACCTCGATTGGTAAAAATCTTGTGTGACCAAGATGTTGATTGGTGAAGATCCTGTGATTGGAAGATCTTCATTATGGAATATCTTTCAAGACGAATGTGTTGATGAGCGAAGACCTTTTGAGAGGATGATATTGATTAATGAAGATTTTGTGAGAGGAAGATATTGATCAGTGAAGATCTATCATGGCGAGGATATTGATTGGCAAAGGTCCCAGCTCTCAGGTAGATACTTGATGTAGGGAAGGGAAAGAGTATATTGTGACCGGGTCAATATTTTATTGCGTTTTATCTCCCGTGGTCACCTCTCTCTCTCTCTCTCTCTCTCTCTCTCTCTCTCTCTCTCTCTCTCTCTCTCTCTCTCTCTCTCTCTCTCTCTCTCTCTCTCTCTCTCTCTCTCTCTCCTCCGTCAACGACACGCCTCCATCACCGGTCGTCGTTGCTGGAGACGATGATGTCATGGGTCGTTCGTCTCACTTGACGTGGTACTCATGAGCACGACAGTACTGTACGACCCCTTGAGCACGACATTTCACGACCAGTATGCACGGCGGCCCTTGGTTGCAGTGACTTTGTCATCATGTCGAAGGGTCGTGCGGTCGTGCTCAAGGCTCACGCCTTTGTGCTCAAGACTCGTACCGTCGTGCTCAAGACTCGTACCTTCGTGCTCAAGACTCGTGCCTTCGTGCTCAAGAATCGTACCTTCGTGCTCAAGACTCTTACCTTCGTGCTCAAGGCACCACCTTCGTGCTCAAGACTCTTACCTTCGTGCTCAAGAATCGTACCTTCGTGCTCAAGGCTCACGCCTTTGTGCTCAAGACTCTTACCTTCGTGCTCAAGGCTCACACCTTTGTGCTCATGACTCGTACCTTCGTGCTCAAGACTCTTACCTTCGTGCTCAAGACTCGTACCTTCGTGCTCAAGGCACCACCTTCGTGCTCAAGGCACCCACCTTCATGCTCAAGGCACCCACCTTCGTGCTCAAGGCACCCACCTTCGTGCTCAAGGCACCCACCTTCGTGCTCATGACTCGTACCTTCGTGCTCAAGAATCGTACCTTCGTGCTCAAGACTCTTACCTTCGTGCTCAAGGCACCACCTTCGTGCTCAAGGCACCACCTTCGTGCTCATGACTCGTACCTTCGTGCTCAAGGCACCACCTTCGTGCTCAAGGCACCCACCTTCGTGCTCAAGACTCGTACCTTCGTGCTCAAGGCACCCACCTTCGTGCTCAAGACTCTTACCTTCGTGCTCAAGGCACCACCTTCGTGCTCAAGGCACCACCTTCGTGCTCAAGAATCGTACCTTCGTGCTCAAGGCACCACCTTCGTGCTCAAGGCACCACCTTCGTGCTCAAGGCACCACCTTCGTGCTCAAGGCACCACCTTCGTGCTCAAGACTCGTACCTTCGTGCTCAAGGCACCACCTTCGTGCTCAAGGCTCACACCTTTGTGCTCATGACTCGTACCTTCGTGCTCAAGGCTCCCACCTTCGTGCTCAAGGCACCACCTTCGTGCTCAAGGCACCCACCTTCATGCTCAAGGCACCCACCTTCATGCTCAAGGCACCCACCTTCGTGCTCATGACTCGTACCTTCGTGCTCAAGGCACCACCTTCGTGCTCAAGAATCGTACCTTCGTGCTCAAGAATCGTACCTTCGTGCTCAAGACTCGTGCCTTCGTGCTCAAGACTCGTGCCTTCGTGCTCAAGAATCGTACCTTCGTGCTCAAGGCACCACCTTCGTGCTCAAGGCACCCACCTTCGTGCTCAAGACTCTTACCTTCGTGCTCAAGACTCTTACCTTCGTGCTCAAGACTCTTACCTTCGTGCTCAAGAATCGTACCTTCGTGCTCAAGACTCGTACCGTCGTGCTCAAGACTCGTGCCTTCGTGCTCAAGACTCTTACCTTCGTGCTCAAGGCTCACACCTTTGTGCTCATGACTCGTACCTTCGTGCTCAAGACTCTTACCTTCGTGCTCAAGGCACCACCTTCGTGCTCAAGAATCGTACCTTCGTGCTCAAGGCTCACGCCTTTGTGCTCAAGACTCTTACCTTCGTGCTCAAGGCTCACACCTTTGTGCTCATGACTCGTACCTTCGTGCTCAAGGCACCCACCTTCGTGCTCAAGACTCTTACCTTCGTGCTCAAGGCTCACGCCTTTGTGCTCAAGACTCGTACCGTCGTGCTCAAGACTCTTACCTTCGTGCTCAAGAATCGTACCTTCGTGCTCAAGAATCGTACCTTCGTGCTCAAGAATCGTACCTTCGTGCTCAAGACTCGTACCGTCGTGCTCAAGACTCTTACCTTCGTGCTCAAGACTCTTACCTTCGTGCTCAAGACTCGTGCCTTCGTGCTCAAGACTCGTGCCTTCGTGCTCAAGACTCTTACCTTCGTGCTCAAGAATCGTACCTTCGTGCTCAAGAATCGTACCTTCGTGCTCAAGGCACCACCTTCGTGCTCAAGCCTCATACCGTCGTGCTCAAGACTCGTGCCTTCGTGCTCAAGACTCTTACCTTCGTGCTCAAGGCTCACACCTTTGTGCTCATGACTCGTACCTTCGTGCTCAAGGCTCACACCTTTGTGCTCATGACTCGTACCTTCGTGCTCAAGACTCTTACCTTCGTGCTCAAGACTCGTACCGTCGTGCTCAAGGCTCACACCTTTGTGCTCATGACTCGTACCTTCGTGCTCAAGACTCTTACCTTCGTGCTCAAGAATCGTACCTTCGTGCTCAAGACTCTTACCTTCGTGCTCAAGGCACCACCTTCGTGCTCATGACTCGTACCTTCGTGCTCAAGACTCTTACCTTCGTGCTCAAGGCTCACGCCTTTGTGCTCAAGACTCTTACCTTCGTGCTCAAGAATCGTACCTTCGTGCTCAAGACTCTTACCTTCGTGCTCAAGAATCGTACCTTCGTGCTCAAGACTCTTACCTTCGTGCTCAAGACTCGTGCCTTCGTGCTCAAGACTCGTGCCTTCGTGCTCAAGACTCGTACCTTCGTGCTCAAGCCTCATACCGTCGTGCTCAAGACTCGTACCTTCGTGCTCAAGACTCTTACCTTCGTGCTCAAGACTCGTACCGTCGTGCTCAAGACTCGTGCCTTCGTGCTCAAGACTCGTGCCTTCGTGCTCAAGACTCGTACCTTCGTGCTCAAGACTCGTGCCTTCGTGCTCAAGAATCGTACCTTCGTGCTCAAGGCTCACACCTTTGTGCTCATGACTCGTACCTTCGTGCTCAAGGCTCACACCTTTGTGCTCATGACTCGTACCTTCGTGCTCAAGGCTCACACCTTTGTGCTCAAGACTCGTGCCTTCGTGCTCAAGACTCGTACCGTCGTGCTCAAGACTCTTACCTTCGTGCTCAAGGCACCCACCTTCGTGCTCAAGGCACCCACTTTCGTGCTCAAGGCACCCACCTTCGTGCTCAAAACTCGTGACTTCGTGCTCAAGGCACCCACCTTCGTGCTCAAGAATCGTACCTTCGTGCTCAAGGCTCACGCCTTTGTGCTCAAGACTCTTACCTTCGTGCTCAAGGCTCCCACCTTCGTGCTCATGACTCGTACCTTCGTGCTCAAGGCACCCACCTTCATGCTCAAGGCACCCACCTTCGTGCTCAAGGCTCACACCTTTGTGCTCATGACTCGTACCTTCGTGCTCAAGGCACCCACCTTCGTGCTCAAGGCACCCACCTTCGTACTCAAGGCACCCACCCTCGTGCTCAAGTCTCATACCGTCGTGCTCAAGACTCGTACCTTCGTGCTCAAGGCACCCACCTTCGTGCTCAAGCCTCATACCGTCGTGCTCAAGGCTCTTGCCGTCGTGCCCGAGATCTTCAACTGGAAAACAGAATAACGAAAAGTCAGGAAAGTGTGGCCAGAAAAGCTGGGCGCGTCATGTCCAGCCATTACAGGGCTAAGTACTTGAGACAAGGGAGGCGTAATTCTGGGGTGTGTGAATCCCGGGTGTAAGGTAAAAACTGGGGTGCGATATGACTCAAGGGTGGTTAAAAGGATTAAGGCCCCCCTCTCCTTCCCCCTCCAGGACGGTGCCACGGTGCGCGACGCTCTCCCACCCACCCAACGAGCCACCCCCCCACACCTCTCTCTCTCTCTCTCTCTCTCTCTCTCTCTCTCTCTCTCTCTCTCTCTCTCTCTCTCTCTCTCTCGTCTCACACTCTTTCCCGTAATGCTCTTCATAATTACAGCGGGAGAGGAGTTCTTTAGACCGCCGAAATTCCGAGGTGTCTGGGGTGTTGAGCAATCGCTCACAGGGCCTCTCGTGTGTGTATATATATATATATATATATATATATCACACACACACACACGCACACGCACATGTAGTTATTTAAAGGCCCGAAAAATGGCTCTAATGGCTCCGGTAAGCTGAGAAAAAAATCGCTCTCTTTTTCATGGGGTGAATCCCACATTAACTGCAACACCCCCGAGAGACTGAAATGAAAGGCCGGTTGTTAGCAGCGGTTTGTGATAGTCGTCGTTTTTGAGCCCGCCGTTTGATGATGCATTTGATTGTGGCGCATTGAAAGCTACTTGCGATGCTGATACGATTATCAGCATTTTCCCTGGAGGCTTTAGGTCCTTGGGTGTTTTTTTTTATTTATTTTTTCTTTTTTACAGCTTGGTGAAGGTGGTGTGGGAGAGGGTCTGTAGGGTATTGTGTGGTGGAGAGGTTCGGGGAAGAGGGAGGTAGTGTACGAGGAGTGGGGTGGGTTGGGGAACGAGGGGGGAATGATGGTGGAGTGTGGTGGAGAAGGAGAGGGAAAATGTGGTAAGGAATTAGGAGGGAAAGGATGGTGGAGTGTGTTGGGGGACGAGGGGAGTGGGATGGAAAGGTGGAGGGACGTGTGTGTGTTTTGTGTTGGAGTGTTGGTGAGAGGGTTCACAGTGAGGGAGTGAATGGGAGGTTATGAAGGGGGCGAATAGTGGTTGTTTTAGGGGAGTTGTGAGGGGTCTGGAGAGGCAAGTGTTGTGCGTTGTGGTAATTAAGAGGGTGTGGGTTGTGAAGTCACAAGGTGGGAGAAAGATTCATGTTATGAGGTTATGAGAAGAGAAAGGTTCGAGCTGTGAGAACACAGGGGAAGGTTTTGAGGACATGAAGCCAAGAATAGGAAGGGTTGTGGGTTGT
This sequence comes from Panulirus ornatus, assembly GCF_036320965.1. Taxonomy (NCBI): domain Eukaryota; kingdom Metazoa; phylum Arthropoda; class Malacostraca; order Decapoda; family Palinuridae; genus Panulirus; species Panulirus ornatus. Next base: position 8,296,806 of record NC_092294.1, on the reverse strand, counting down.
GAGGGACGTGGTATGAGTTGTGAGGTCAGAGGACTTAAAAGTGTAGGCTATGAGTGAAACAAAGAGCGTAGTCTGAAGTGGAAAGGTTAGTTAGGAATGAGGGAGATGTACCTCACAGAGTGAGGCTTGGGTTGAAGGTAAGGGTAGGGTGACGTCAAGTGAGGGGAAGGAAGAGAAAAGGAGAAATGGGGTGGAAGGTGACGACAGGTAAGGGAAGCTCCACATGAGATGAAGTTTTATGAGGGGTAGGGAGGGGCGGTGGGAGAGATCATGAGGTGCGGTGAGGTGGGAGGGGTTGCGATGTTTGGTCAACACAGGACGTAATATTTTCTGTGGTTGGTGTTCACGGTGGCTGTGAGGTAAGAGTGCCCTCCAGCTTGTAGTAGCTTCTGGTCAGTTAACACACTCGCCACCGCTCTCTACAAACTACAAAATATTATCCTTCTTTTTTTTTCTATTTTTGTCCCATGTTTGTCCAAGCAATGATACTGGTTAGTTCCATTTGTGTGTGTGTTGAGAGGTTATTGGTTGTGTTGCCAGAGTACAAGAGCTGTTGCAGTATTTGTTCAAATACATTTCTTTTAATATTAAATGTTAACGTTAACAGCCGGGGAGAAATTGGTGTGTATTTCCACGTTAAGATTTGTGGATCTGTTAACAGAATGTAGAGTTAGATATGTATGTTGACTAGCCGGAGGGTTGTGACCAGCTGGACCTGTTGTGGCGGCGTGAGGGTTATGATCAGCGAGAGGGTTGTGACCAGGATAAAGTGAAGACGATAAGGTACATGTTACGATTGTGGTGACGGGTCGTGCTGTCTGTGGTGTGGTATTCACACACACACACACACACACACACACACACACACACACAACACACACACACACACACACCTAACTCATACGAAAATTGAGGGATCATTTTTCTAGACTTTCTCTCCTTTATTTTGCTCGGAGGTGCGGCTCTTCGTCCAGCCAAGAGTCGGTGAGGGTAGCGAGCGTCCCGGAGGCTGTGGCTTCCAACAGAACGACCACGAGGGAGTGGCGGTGCAGCTCTGAGGCCGAGCTGCGGGGATGGAAGCGAGCCTCTCCAGCCAGCTTGAGGTGGCAGTGGTGTCAGACCTCCATGTAGACGACACTAGGTAACTGGTGTCAGGCCCCATGTAGACGACACTGGGTAACTGGTGTCAGGCCCCATGTAGACGACACTGGGTAACTGGTGTCAGGCCCCATGTGGACGACACTGGGTAACTGGTGTGAGACCTCCATGTAGACGACACTAGGTAACTGGTGTCAGACCTCCATGTGGACGACACTGGGTAACTGGTGTCAGACCTCCATGTGGACGACACTGGGTAACTGGTGTCAGACCCCATGTGGACGACACTGGGTAACTGGTCTCAAAACCCATATGGATGACGCTGGAAGGTGCTGAAACCTTTTTTTAAGGCATCAAGTGGGATACACTTTCTATTGTACGGTATTTAAGGATGTTGAGTATTACTTTTTCTCGCTGTCTCGCTGTTTGAACACGACACAGCAAACCTGATATAGTACAATGAATATCGTTTATTCTCTTAGTTCTACCGGTGTTCATCTGTTTTAAGAACGTTCTCCACATAGTGAACATCACCTGTAGATTGTCATGCGAATGTGCATTGGGCATGTCGAACAGGAACGGACCATAATACACTCTTACGTAAGAAAACAAAAGCAGACATGCCCTCACAGGCGTCTTGGAATGAAGTGTTCGCCCGGCATCAGGGATTGGCCCTGACGTCACTGTTACGTCACACCCGGCTTTGTTTATGCTAATGGTGTAAACATGTACCACGGACGCCACTCATTACCGCCCGCAGTCCGTCCTGAATAGCGGGCCCCGTAGCCGACAGCGGGGAATTTTTCTCCCGTACCTTTTGTCGATATTGTTTTTATGACTACGACCGAAAGACAATGTCTCAGGTTGCAGGTGTATCATTTTTTGTATGCTATAATCTTTAGAGTTATTGACTTGAAAGAGTCTTTTACCGTTGGGTTCTTTTAAGATTTTTAAATCATTTTCATCTGCATTGCGATTCGAGGCCGAAAGAGGAGCAGAATTACCCCCCAAAATGCATCGAGCAAGGTTAGCTATTAGGATAAATAGGTGACAAGGACTTTTAACTTGGATTCGCCGGGTGTGAAGTATGTGTATTTTATATTTATTAATGGATATGTTCTGTCCTGCCGTGCTACATGAGGAGAAGAGCCTGGCTGCAGTGTTGACACAGTGGTGAGATGTGGAACCGCGCCCGCCCACACCTCACACATGTCTTGAAGGTGTTTATACATAACGAGGATCTCAGGATTTTTGATATTATTTTTCTCCATTGGTATTATTGATGAGAAGTCTTGATTAATATGCATTGTAGTGCTAGACTGGAAGACTCAGACTTAAGTGGAATGAGCTACTGGGCTTCGTAAGTTAACTGAAGTCGAATGTTATCGAGTTCCTCCCCATTACTACCCACTGGGGAAGAAAGATAGATAATGCCATAAACCTTGTTCCCATCATTGACACGACCCCTAGCTCTTCCCCGGCACATCTAGATGACTTATAGGTAAGCACCATTGCTATGTAATATGATTACGTATTTTAAGTACCCTCCCAACTGCGTCTTTGTGGCAGGAAATTTCATGTTTTCCTCGCGGATAAAAAAAGTCCTCTGTGTATCAAACACTGACATGAAGTAAAGGGTAGTGATAGCGAAGATTTAGCTGGGCATTCATGTGCTGTTGTTGCATGCCGGGCCAGTCGCTCCACCGAGACAAGAGTCCAACTTACTTCGTTTGGATAGTTGACGCCTCACGAAGAGAGAGAAGTCCCCATTTGGCAGTTAGCATTTATTTAATCAGTCCTTAAGCTCTAGTTGTAAATGGTATGGTTTGCACTGCGTCTGAGGGAAGAGGAGTACGAAAGACTTGTCCATGAGCCATGTATCTTCGTTCTCTTCCCGGTGCTTGACGTAAGCTGGCGGGCAGATTGATCTGCTGTTTGGTCTTCCTCCCTTGGCCTCACCGCTGATGGCTCTAATGAGAGTACGTCTCTGAACTTTGAAGACCAGCTCTGTGTAGAATCCGTCGGCCTCATTCCTCCACTGACGACAGTTTTTCTATAGAATCCCAGAGTCTTACTACTGTATTGAAGACAGACTCTGTGTAGTATTCCAGAGTCTTACTACTGTATTGAAGACAGACTCTGTGTAGTATTCCAGAGTCTTGCTACTGTATTGAAGACAGTCTCTGTGTAGTATTCCAGTCTTACTACTGTATTGAAGACAGGCTCTGTGTAGTATTCCAGAGTCTCACTACTGTATTGAAGACAGACTCTGTGTAGTATTCCAGAGTCTTACTACTGTATTGAAGACAGACTCTGTGTAGTATTCCAGAGTCTTACTACTGTATTGAAGACAGACTCTATGTAGTATTCCAGAGTCTTATTGCTTTATTGAAGACAGGCTCTGTGTAGTATTCCAGAGCCTAATTGCTTTATTGAAGATATGGTCTACGTAGCATCCCAGACGCTTATTACTGTATCAACCCTTCATGGATGAGGTCCAGGGCCACAGCATTAAACATAATGACTTACTTGGGAGGATCAGAGTCTGCGTCCCTTTTGAAGTTTCATATATGCATGTGGAGCAGGGGCGCCCGGTCGATGTACCACACAGATGGTACCGGAGGTAACCGTCTAGATGGTGCCTGGTATTGGTCGAACAAGTACCAGCTGTAAGGAGTGTGGAATGCAGTTACTCTCGCGTGAAGAAATGTTGGACAATGTATTCGACACGATTTTGTTTGTTATGCCATCGACGTAAAGATTTTTGTATTTCCAAATACAGATGGTGTTTTTTTTTCTTTATGACAGCTGAGATTTTTAGATGTAAGGTGGCACGCAGCGCGCACGAAAGATAGGCCATTGCTGAAGATCACAGCCTAACACACACACACACACACACACACACACACACACACACACACACACACACACACACACACACACACACACACACACTGGACTTAACCTCCAATTTCTTGGTCGCTGGAAATGCATCGTAGGCAGGGTTGATCAAGCTTTTTTCCTTTCGTCTAGGACTGCGTCCTGTGATAGGAAAGCTGGTTCGTTTACCTACATTTGTGGCAAGATACTTTTGGATTATTTGTGCATATATCATTATGAGAAACAGACCAGTACTTATATAATTAAGCATGAGGTGAAAACCCGGTTTGAATGGGGTTTGGACTATACTGATATCATCTGTAATGTGGACCAGCACAAGATGACGAGACCTTACCGAATGGGGAAGGGATATCGAGCGAACAGGATGAATTTCAGTGCTTAAAGAAACTGACTTTGAAAGCTTTGGGTGAGGCGAGGAACATCCAGTGTGGGGACAGAGGAACGTATGTCTGCCGTTTCCTGTACTTCTGCTTTGATACAACCATTTTGAGTACTACAGCTGATTGAAGGCGTTGATTGTGTAGTTCGGTGCATTTGTTATTTTTATTGGTATAGGAATGGCTTTTCCCTTGCGTATATAGTAATCTTAAGACAAGACAGTCCGTTGAATGGAGACTAACCAACTTTGTGTGGGGGAAACAAGGGGCTCTTGTTTGAGTGTGGGGAGGTCGTGGTCCACTGTAAGACAATGATGGGTGTGGGTTGAGGATGTGAATGAGTCCAGAGGCTGTGTCTCCTTGGTCTAGCCCGTGGAGTTTGAAATGGAATCAGATGATAGATAGATAGATGGAGGGAAGACTACAGATAGCCTGTATCCTTTGTGAAAGCTGGAAAACTGACACGGATTGTAGGGAAGATGATGGCTGCGTCATGCTGTCAGCCTTACCTCTCGACGCACACAGACAGTTAAAGGCACAAGGCAGACTATATATTACCTGTATCGGGATCATCTTGATTGCTAGTACAAGGGTGCGGGTAAAGAGAGAGAGAGGAGATTTAAACTCACTCACCAAGTAGGGAGAGGTGAAGGGTGGGAGTAAGCGGAGGAAGTCTGCAGACAGCAAGGTTGTTACTCTGCTACCTTGGAGTCACCATCACCACTTTGCAACCACTACGCACAACCACCATCATTGGAGCCTTGAACTGTGGTATTTTGGTCTAAATCTAGTGGTGGCAGGGTATAGTTGCCCAGCTTCTTGTGTTATGGACTGTGATGGTGTGGTAAGTCATGTGTATGTATAGAGAGACTTGTAGTGTGTACATGGTAAGTCATAAGGCAGGTTATCAAAGTGGCCTGGCAGGGTAGGGGCGGCAGGTTATCAAAGTGACCTGGCAGGGTAGGGGCGGTAGGTTATCAGGGGGCCTGGCAGGGTAGGGGCGGCAGGTTATCAAAGTGGCCTGACAGGGTAGGGGGCGGCAGGTTATCAAGGTGACCTGACAGGGTAGGGGCGGCAGGTTATCAGAGAGGCCTGACAGGGTAGGGGCGGCAGGTTATCAAAGTGGCCTGGCAGGGTAGGGGGTGGCAGGTTATCAGGGTGGCCTGGCAGGGTAGGGGCGGCAGGTTATCAAGGTGACCTGGCAGGGTAGGGGCGGCAGGTTATCAGAGAGGCCTGACAGGGTAGGGGCGGCAGGTTATCAAGGTGGCCTGGCAAGGTAGGGTCGGCAGGTTATCAAGGTGGCCTGGCAGGGTAGGGTCAGCAGGTTATCAAGGTGACCTGTCAGGGTAGGGGCGGCAGGCTATCAGGGAGGCCTGGCAGGGTAAGGGCGGCAGGTTATCAGGGTGGCCTGGCAGGGTAGGGGCGGCAGGTTATCAGGGGGGCCTGGCAGGGTAAGGGTGGCAGGTTATCAGGGTGGCGTGCCAATACAGTATCAGCGGCACCGACCACACCCACCTGGGAAAAACGACCTGATCACTGCACCATAAATTCAGATTAGAGGCTAAAGGTGTTGACGAGAGGGTGGGGTGGCCAGCGACGCCCACCCCACCCACCAACACCTACACCCCACCCATTTACACCACACCCCACCCACTCCCGTCTACACCCTGCTCACCCTCACCTACACCTCATCGCCTCCCGCTTCGCCCACCATCACCTGCAACCCACCCATCGCCGCCTGCCGCCACCCGCACCTCTTCCTTCAACCATGTCCGTCCCACCCCACCCACCGCCACCCTCCCGCCCAGGTCACAGCCGCTAACCCCTCCCTCCGCGTCACACCACCCTACCCACTGCCTCGGACACGCCGCCCGTCACCACCTTCACCGCCACCCTCACCCCAGCCCCACCACTGCCTCGCCCGCACCCTGCTCACATCCGCCCCGTCCCGCCCCGCCCACCGCAGTCCCACGTCGCTCCTCACACAGCCATTATTTACGGATATCGAGGTAGTGTGGACATATGGGGTATTTAGATGTATTGACTTTTTTCTCTGCTTAAAGATTAATATGTGTCAATGTTTGGCCGTGGCTTGGTATCTAAATACGCCGGCAGTATTTTGCGTCAAGACCAACTGGACGTGTCTTCAAGTAGTTCAAACGTCTCCCCAGACATTGTATCCACAGAAATCCAGACATTTCGTGTGTTATAAAGAAATATTTTTTTTTTACTTGAAAATTTAGAAAAAGAAAGGTTCATGATACTCTGATTATAGGATTTCATGTATGGTTATGTGCCCCGTTGAATGTTCGAAGTGTTTGGTGAAGCTGCGCGTGAATGTGAAGCTTGCATTTACTCATGAACAAATAGTTTTGGAAGATGATGACCGCAAAATGTCTGTGGCGAATAATAATTTTAGATCATTCGAGTCGTCTCGAGGACTTACATCTTTATGATATACTTGCATCATGTGGATGGTTTAGTCTCCTAATATCCATCGAGAAATGCCGGTGGTGTTCGTAGCATTAACTCAACACCAACATGAACATGAGCAGATTCGGGCCCTCCGGACCCTCGTTTGCTCTGTCCTATGGATGGTTGTCACACCTTCCTTCACCCTCCTGTTCTCACATTCAGGGGTTCTGGTTCCGGCTGGCCAAAGTCTCTGAAGGCCAATATGGTCCGTTGATGCTGGCCTTCATTCCATGGCTTCTTGGTCCGGCTGGCCAAAGTCTCTTGAGGCCAACTTGGCCCGTTAATTCTGGCCTCTTCATGCAAGTCTTCTTGCCCTGGCTGGCCAGAGTCTGTGAGGCCAGTTTGGCTTGTTAGTGCCGGCCAAGGATTGAAGGGAAGGGGGGCGGCAAAAGTCGGTTGTGGTCCGCGGGGGAAGATTGAGTTTTATGGAGGAAGTCTCTCTGGGGGCGGCTCAAGAACAAGAACGCTATGGTAATCCAACTAATTTTAACGGCTTGGATTCTCTCTCTCTCTCTCTCTCTCTCTCTCTCTCTCTCTCTCTCTCTCTCTCTCTCTCTCTCTCTCTCTCTCTCTCTCTCTCTCTCTCTCTCCTTTGGTTGATCATTTGCTGTTTCCTATGTTTTGATTAAACAGTCTTTTGATATTTAAATGAATTATCTGATATTTTTTTTCTTATCAGTAAGATTCATTTTCGTTGACTAATGATTATTATAGTGACGTGTAATCTCCGTGTAAATGTAATTAATTATCCATTTATCGGTGTTTTAAGGAAGAATTCTGACGACCCACAGGATATAAATATGGTGGCGTTCATTGTCGGTTGAATTCGGTTTTGACACAAGAATTCGGATGACTCGATTTTCTTCCGGATTCGAATCTGTGCCGTTAATTGGTCCCTGAGTTGCTTGTCTGGTCCCGTTGTCTGTGTTGTTAGTAGTGTTGCATTTATCTTGCCATGTCCTACATACTCTGCCATACCCCTACATACCCTACCGTGCCCCACATACTTTACCGTACCCCACATCCTTTGCCATACCCCCACATACTCTGCCATACCCCACATACTGTGCCATACCCAACATACCCTGCCAGACTCGCCATACCCTGCTATACCCTATATACTCTGCCATACCCAACATACCCTGCCAGTCCCCACAACACCCTGCCATACCTTACATACTCTGCCACATCCCACATACCCTGCCAGACGCCACCTACCCGTACCTGAGGCACACTAGCAACAGTCACTTAAAGCAGACACCTTCCCTCCCTATCCCCTCTATTATTTCACCTCCCATTCTTTCTTTACTCCAAGCCCTACATAGCACCCCCCCACCCTTTCCCTAACACCACCCTCGCCTCTCTCCCCTGGTCACTTCCCCCGACACCCAGTTATCACCTCTCCTCGCCCCGCCCTTCTTCCACGACTATAATGATTTCGTTGTACTATTTTTCCTCTCTCCATTGGGCACTTTTAGTTCGTAAATATCTTTGAAAAATTTCGTAGCCGTAAAATACTTTCAGGAGTTTATCTGAATCTAAACCCTGCTTTGTTGAGGATTTTGTTGGCTTTATTGATTGGAAAGACAACTTTATAAAGGTAGATACTTTAAAGATTAGGTTGATTGAAATGGATAGGTACGTAGACATGACTATGGATGGGTACGTCTTATGCATCATCTCATGGAGTGAAAAGGATAGATAGACATGACTTTGGGGTACATCCTATACATCATGTCATAGAATGAATCGGAAAGATAGACATGATTACAACTTACGCACCATCTCATAGTGTGAACAGGATAGACGTGGCCATGGGAACATCTTTTGCATCATTTCACGGAGTGAACTGGCCAGGTAGACATGACAATGGGGTACATCTTACGCATCATTTCGTTGAGTAAGTCGGATGGATAAGACCTAGGACCACACCGTGGCCCCATCTCCAGCAGGCGATCAGCGGAAGGCTGTCCACCGCCTCTCCTACAGCGGATCAGAGGAAGGTCGTACATACACCATCTCTTCACCAATTAGTCAGAGGTTAGCGTCACCCTGAACCACGTCATTGCCCAGGCTGCTTGCTGTTTGGTCGTCATCACCCGTGGGAGTTAAATAAATGCCCACACAACCCCGCATGACTCAAAGCTGTGTCATTCCGTGTGTGTGTGTATATATATGTATATATATATATTTTTTTTTTTCGCTGTCTCCCGCGTTTGCGAGGTAGCGCAAGGAAACAGACGAAAGAAATGGCCCAACCCACCCCCATACACATGTATATACATACGTCCACACACGCAAGTATACATACCTACACAGCTTTCCATGGTTTACCCAAGACGCTTCACATGCCCTGATTCAATCCACTGACAGCACGTCAACCCCGGTATACCACATCGATCCAGTTCACTCTATTCCTTGCCCTCCTTTCACCCTCCTGCATGTTCAGGCCCCGATCACACAAAATCTTTTTCACTCCATCTTTCCACCTCCAATTTGGTCTCCCACTTCTCCTCGTTCCCTCCACCTCCGACACACACACACACACACACACATATATATATATATATATATATATATATATATATATATATAGTATCATAACTTTTTTTTTATTTGAATCAGTGATTGATTTATATAATATCATGTTGTTAGCGCAAGGGTTAACGACATAAGACTTGGTTAGTGTGTTTCCTTCGTTACCGTACTGTTGGGTGATGTGTAGGGGCTGGAGGGGTGGCTTTTGTCCCTGGGACGTCTGGTACCACGTAACCCCTGCCATGTACCCCCCTACAGTACCCTGCAGTCCTGTTGTATACCCCATACAACAGTACCTTTTAACACCCAGCCAGACTTACCCAGGCTGTGTATACCTCGATTATACACCTTGCCACGCCCTACACCGTCCAGTATTGTAGTCTGTATCGTACCCCATTCCATGTCACCTCTGCCAGTACCCTGGTCATCCATTCCCCTCGTTAGTATATACTGTTCTGCGTCCTCAGAATATATTTGTTTATTGGGTGATCAGTAATGTGGGTGGTGTGTGTGTGTGTAGGTGACGGTTCTGCTGGTTGATATGTGTGTGTGTGTGTGTGTGGTTTAGGGAGTGTGTGTGATGGGTAATGTATGGAGTGGGAGTTGGAGGATGTGGGTGTTGTAGGAGGGAGGCTGGTGTGTGTGTGTATGGTAGATGATATGGAGGACGACGTGTGGTAGATGATGAGGAAGACGTGTGGTAGATGATATGGAGGACGATGTGTGGTGGATGATATGGAGGACGATGTGTGGTGGATGATATGGAGGACGACGTGTGGTAGATGATATGGAGGACGACGTGTGGTAGATGATATGGAGGACGACGTGTGGTAGATGGTATGGAGGACGACGTGTGGTAGATGATATGGAGGACGTCGTGTGGTAGATGGTTTGGAGGACGACGTGTGGTATATGATATGGAGGACGACATGTGGTAGATGGTTTGGAGGACGACGTGTGGTAGATGATATGGAGGTGACGTGTGGTAGATGATATGGAGGAAGACGTGTGGTAGATGATATGGAGGACGACATGTGGTAGATGGTTTGGAGGACGACGTGTGGTAGATGATTTGGAGGACGACGTGTGGTAGATGATATGGAGGAAGACGTGTGGTAGATGATATGGAGGACGTCGTGTGGTAGATGATATGGAGGACGACGTGTGGTAGATGGTAAAGAGCAGGTGACGCTGCACCTGACCTGTACTGTACTTCAGCCAGCCAGGCTTACCAACGTGTCTAACCAGATTACGTGGTAATGCTGCCGTCATTCATTAAGTACCAGAAAAACAGACACTGAAAATTCACGCCCAGGAACTTGCATACAAGCAGGCAAACTCTCTCTCTCTCTCTCTCTCTCTCTCTCTCTCTCTCTCTCTCTCTCTCTCTCTCTCTCTCTCTCTCTCTCTCTCTCTCTCTCTCTCTCCATATTGAGAACTCACAATTTACTCGGTCTTCGTAACTCTACCTTTCACTGTGGTGAGCGCTACGCGCTGGCCGTGCTGCCTGTTGGCAAAATCTCTTCGTAAGCACACACACACACACACACACACACACACACACACACACACACACACACACACACACACACACACACACACACATTACTAATGGACACAGTTAAGACCTGGCAAGTAGGCTTTACTTATGCATTCGTGTTTGCATTCGACCACTTTTTTTTTCTTTTAACTTGTGTGTTAATGATTATGTATCTGATACGTTCACTAGAACACACACACACACACACACACACACACACACACACACGCTCTTCACAGTGGTGTATACATACAGCGATACGCCTTGCCTCCCCTCCTCTCGTCACTGAATCACTTGTGGCATCGAACAAGCTGGCCTTCCTGTACGGTTGTAGAAGGTCTTCTGGTTGATATGCCAGGCGTAGTGAGATGATTGAAATGATGAAGTCTTGCTCCTGCCAGCTGTCTAGTAGAGAGAGAGAGGTCCCACCCGCCGCAGCTCCTCTGCCCTGATGGTGTATAACATTATTTTGCCTGGAAGAGAGGCAGGCAGTTGGTGCTCCCACCGCGAGACCGGTATTCATCTAGAAAGGACCTCAGGTAATCAAGAGTTGTGCTGCACACGTTTAGGAAGACGTAAAGAATGCTAGGTATAGCACCATGGAGATCACGATACCTTTTAGTTGGGTGCAAGAAGCTTGGGGGAAGAATACTGGCCAGACGGATCATCTGAGGATGAGACTAGCAACGAACTTTCTGCTTCAGTGCCTCGACATAGCCGTTCAAATGTGGGAATGCAGGCTGCATTATCGTCTTATTTCCTCGTCTCCTAAGAGCGGAGGAACTTGATGAAATGTTATCCGTGCTTGTGTTTGTAAGATTTGCATCTTCTGTTGATAAAGTAGTTGTATAAAACAGAGAGAAGTTATTACTGAGAGTCATCCAAAAAACGAACTCATTTTTTAGCTTTGGTTTTCATTCTGTTCCCCAAGGCACTGGGTCCCTTGATGTTGATCCAAAGATATTACCATCATTATATATATATATATATATATATATATATATATATATATATATATATATATATATATATATATATATATATATATATATATATATTTCTTTCTTTCAAACTATTCGCCATTTCCCGCGTTAGCAAGGTAGCGTTAAGAACAGAGGACTGGGCCTCTGAGGGAATATCCTCACCTGGCCTCGTTCTCTGTTCCTTCTTTTGGGGAAAAAAAAAAAAATCATGTTTTGGACAATCACATGTTTACCAAATGGCGTCCTAGCTTCGTCTCTTCGATGTATATCAACTGACTGTTATATTTCTCTCTTGTGTCTCCCCTGATGATGTGATTATTACACGAAAGTGCACTTGGGAACCTTTCGTGTTTCATTTTCCCCCGTGGACTCATAGGAATATCTTGATCACGCGCAAAATTGTGATCCTTTCCAATATATGTATATATATTTATGTATACGGTTAACAGGTGCGTCAGTGTATCAAGACTTGACGAGTATTAGCAAATGTAAGGTAAAGGAATAGGAGGGGAAGGGGAGGGGAAAAGAGGAGGTTGCGTGGGAGAAAAAGTTGGCTAGGGAGAAATGGCATTGTTTAGGGAAGTTTGAGGCTCGGCTCTTAATGACAAGGAATTCTAATTATTCTTTAAAAAGTGGCCCTTGGAGACGGGCAGGAGAGGCATGGAGGGTGTGGGAGGGAGTTGAGCCTCCCTCCCTCCCTCCTTCCCTCCCGAGCCCCGGGGATAATGGCTTTTGTTTGAAGGAATAACTGTTGTTTTGTATTTTCTTGCTGTGGTGCGGGTGTTAATGGCGCGTTCAGATCCAATTGTCTCCTGGCTCGTGTTTATTTTTGCGGCGGCCCCGAATCTTATATGTGACGTGGGAAGCTCAATAGTTGTACACTCTCTCTCTCTCTCTCTCTCTCTCTCTCTCTCTCTCTCTCTCTCTCTCTCTCTATATATATATATATATATATATATATATATATATATATATATATATATATATATCTATCTATCTATCTATCTATCTATCTATCTATATATCTATCTATCTATCTATCTGTCTATCTCTCTATCTATCTAGAAGGGACGTGATGATGCAGACGATGGTGTACTGTTCGCCGTGTTCCCCAGAGGCTTGCCATCACAGGGGAAAGGGATCGGAACCCCAGCGAGGGATGAATAAATCTTGATACAGTCATAAGATTTCTTGACATTACAGCATAACCCGAAGGGAACCATCTGCTCAACGAGGTCGTGGTCGCGAAGCACTTCAGAATTAAGACTCGACAGACACTTCAGACAGAAGAGGAGGGTGTGATTTGAATCCATTAACCTAAAGACAGAAATACACCTCACTTCCTCTGGTATGACCGTCTCGAGTATGTTCCAAGCTGCAGTTCTTGTGAAAGAAGGGATGTGTGTGCATTATCATCTTCCAAATGTTCAGCATCAGATACCCATAAAGAAATCGCTTCATCCTGTTTTACTTACTTGCAACTGACAGTGGTTCCGGAAGTCTTCTACCCACACAGCTGGGTCTGCGACCTTACCTTATCTACGCACTCCTTACGATGGTTTCGGAGGTCTTCTAGACCCCACAGCTGGGTCTGGGACCTTGCCTTACGTATATCTTACGATGGTTTCGGAGGTCTTCTAGACCCCACAGCTGGGTCTGCGACCTTACCTTACGTATATCTTACGATGGTTTCGGAGGTCTTCTAAACCCCACAGCTGGGTCTGGGACCTTGCCTTACGTATATCTTACGATGGTTTCGGAGGTCTTCTAGACCCCACAGCTGGGTCTGGGACCTTGCCTTATCTTACGCACACCTTACGATGGTTCCGGAGGTCTCCTAACCCCCACAGCTGGGTCTGGGACAAAGCTGCACTCCTTGATCAATGAGGCTGTTGGAGACCGGTGACATATTCAGGTTGGTCTGGCACGCTTATAAGGACTCGTCCAAAAACCTCTTTGAAATTCCTCCATGGGAGAGTCCGGGATGTTTCTATTGACGCCAGGCATTTATTTCACTTCGTCTATTTTTAATTTCATTGGTGATTAATTACTGAGGCCTCCATGCTCGTCATACCCACCACGATTTTCCAGTTGTAGATTATGGTACGTCCCTGCTGCCTATAGTACAGGTTGTACATACAACTTTAGTGTTTTCAGTCGTTACCAGTGGCTCCTGACTGCGGGTGTGCTTCACCGGCCTATCTTGTAAGGTCTTGAAGAGATCGCAGAGTGTATATGAGGATGTATATCTGTGTGTGTGTCTTTGTCTGTGTGTGTGTGCTTGTGTGTGTGTGTGTGTGTGTGTGTGTGGCTGTATGGGTCTGGAGGTGCACCCCAGATGACTGTGAGGTTGCCGCCAGTGGCCTGTGCCTGCGGGTGGGCGAGGCCTTCCTGCCTCCGCCGCTATATATAGGTGACGCACTCTGCAATTACATCGGTGTCAACCAGCCGCTGTGATGCTTGCATGGTAACCCCTGTAGCACGACTGCGCGACCCTTGAAGCGTACGGAGGTACATCCCTTGAGCACGACGGTACGATCCTTGGCACGACGGAACCCACGTTCGAGTACGACCCCGGACCACGACGACACGACTCTTGAGAATAACGGTACGACCCATGAGCTCTATGGTTATGATGACCTGGCCTCCCCAACGGTTGCTGACACACCTCCAGTCTTTTCCCTCACATTCGCTCCCCAAGACGCTGCAGGGTCTGTTGGGGACCTCGATAGATTTTTTCAGCCGAGCGAGCCTCTGTCTGCCTCTCTGTATGTCTGTGTGTACGACGTAAGGGTTGTATATATGATGATTAATGAATGAACATCATGGTCCAGTTACCAGATAATCATTGTGGTGTTGGTAACTTTAACATCTCATAGATCTACTCCCTCAGGGGAGCGCTTGTCTTTAACGCCTTACCTGGAGAACACAAATCCTGCTCCTCCTCCTCCAGGAAGCACTTCCCTCCGCCCCTCTCCAGCCCACCCCCTTCTGGAGCGCTACCCTCCGAGACCCGCTTCTCTTACAGCTCATCAGGCGGCTCGTGTTTACATTTTGAAGATGCATTCGTAAGTGAGCCTAATGTGTCTCGCCACCTCTCCCTCGCCTCCTTCATCCCTCCCTCCAGCTCTCTAAGGCACGTTACTCACCGCTGAGTGTGTCTGCCGGGGAGACTACATCCATGCATACATGCGAATACGTAGGAAGACAAGGTAACCTTAGAGCTGATGATCTGCGACAAGATTATATGCTGGAGGACAGTACATGGGAGAGGCAGATAACAGGAGTCCTGATGGTCTAGGACGAGGTTATAAGCTGGAAGTCAGTACATGGGACAGCCAGATAATACTAGACCTGATGGTCTCTGACGAGAAGGCCAGTGCTTGGGAAAGCCAGATAACAGAAGACCTGATGGTCTCTGACGAGAAGGCCAGTGCTTGGGAAAGGCAGATAACTGAAGACCTGATGGTCTCTGACGAGGAGGACAGTACTTGGGAAAGCCAGATAATACTAGACCTGATGGTCTCTGACGAGAAGGCCAGTGCTTGGGAAAGCCAGATAACTGAAGACCTGATGGTCTCTGACGAGGAGGACAGTGCTTGGGACAGCCAGATAACTGAAGACCTGATGGTCTTTGACGAGGAGGACAGTGCTTGGGACAGCCAGATAACTGAAGACCTGATGGTCTCTGACGAGGAGGACAGTGCTTGGGAAAGCCAGATAACAGAAGACTTAATCCTTGACAAGGTTACCTGTTGGAGGACAATAATGATATCCTAAATTCCTCATCTTCATAGTAGACAAGACGGGGGGGTAGAAACGATGAATGGTAGACTCACCCTCAATGTAGAATGGTTTGCCTTAGTGATGGGTGTGGCGATAAAATGGGTGATATTTCGTGAGAATAGGCTGCTTTCGAAGGATTTCCTTAAATAAAGAAAAAAAAACGGTAGATTGTCTGCACAATTTTTAGGACGCCATGAATTGGTTGGTCTAGAACAGTGTGCGCTGCAAAGGCAGACTCATCGAGAGTCAAAAAAGAAAAAAAAAAAAAAAGTCCTGATGATAATTTAATGTGTTTTCAGGTTATAACGTCGAAGGACAAACACGTTCCCTTTTTTTTTCCCCCCCCCCCCAGGCAAACATGAATGACGCCGGAGTAATTAGGTTTTGTTGCAGAGGGTACGAATAATCATACAAACAAAGCTGCCTCATGCATGGCTAAATCTGGTTCACATGATCTACGGTGACCTACCTACCACCAGACCCATGGTCATGGGCGCGAGACATGTACTCGAGCGACGCCTCCTTGTCGCTAATTCTTTGGCCGAAAGGGTCCGGCGTGGGCGAACGCTCTGATCGAAGCCAGCTCTTCATTGAAGCGTGGAAAACAGCTGAAGACGGAGAAGTGAGGAATGAAGAGTGGAAAGAATAATGTGAGATTCCCAAGAGGTTAGGGAAGACTTTGGTCGTCGTAGCTGTTAGTCAAGACATGACCGAGTGGAGAGTGCGAGAGTTTAGCGGTGTAAAGAAGAAACGGACACCACAAAGGGGCATCTTAATCTTCCCCCCGGTCACACAGGAATCCAGTGAGGCAGTGGCTTACTGGGGATCATGTCCTCTAGCGAATGGCGGGGGCAGACTTCGAAGAGCCAGTTCTCGAGGGCAGAAAGCGAGTACATGTAGAAGAGGGTTGTCGTTATCTGATCAGAATTTGGCTTTTTGTATTTGGCAAGACTTATGAAAAGGAGGCATTTAAAGGTATAGATGCTTGACATGAAGATATAGCTATGTATAGTGAATCATAGGCATTGGCATGAAGATATAGATATGGATAGTGAATCATTACATGTGTATCTATAGAAGCGTCATTACGAAGTTGTAGAATCATCACACGAACGGTAATGAACACACACACACACACACACACACACACACACACACACACACACACACACACACACACCTAGCTGGACCCCTAAGGATCAAGTCCAAGGCCAGATCATCATACCCAGGGGTCGTATCTTGTTGCTCAAAGAACTTAATTACAGGTCATTACAAGGCACACGCAAGAGATAGAGACGTTATTCAAATCGAAGATATTGCTTCAGAGTCTCGACGCTTACGTGCACACACACACACAGAGATAATGCAGTGCAGTAGAGGATGACACTGCAGAACACACGCAGTAAAAATCCAGTGAAAAGTAGAGATTTAATAGGTTTAATGAGAGAGAGGTGTCAACATCACGATCCCCAGACTTTGTCGCAAGGTGGGAGTGGTCAAGCAGGCAGTCAGCCCCTCGAGCACGACGCTATACGACCCCTGAGCTCGACGCTGCGACCATTGAGTGAGGGCGGTACGACCCTTGAGGTCTAAAGACAGCTTCAGCACGACGCTATGGCCCTCGGAGTAAGGCCTGTCAGATGCCTCTTGAGTAAGGACGGCACGACCTATGAGTGGACGCTACGACCCTTGCTTCAAGGCTGTACGACCCTTCATCACGACGGTAAGGCCCTTAAACACGACGCTTCTACCTTTGGGTAGGACGAACGGCCCTTAAGCACGACAGTTCGACTTCTTGGGTGTTTAATCAGAAGCTAAGCCATCTCACCGAAGGGTCGTGCTGATAGTGTTTTAAGAACAGGTGGTTGGCTTGGTTGCAAGGGCTTTACGTGTGTGTGTGTGTGTGTGTGTGCTACCGACGCACGCTCTATGATTTATCAGAAGTCTTAAGGTGGCCTGCATAAAACCATGGTTAGAGAAGAGCCCAAAAAACAGTCGAGTTGCGCACGCGCTGACACACACACACACACACACACACACACACACACACACACACACACACACACACACACACACACAGCTGCTTGTCACGGCTTATGAGAGTATATTCTGTGTGTCATTTTCATCCCTCCATCTCTTATCAATATCCATTAAAACCGTATTTATAAACACACAGGTGACAGATCTGCAGCGGCAAAACCCCTCTGTCACCCCCTTCCCGCTCCCCCTCCACTGCAACCGCGTCTCTGGCCTCCCCATTCCCACCCTCCCTCCCTACTCGTCCCCCGCCTCCCTTTACCCCACCTCATCTTCTCCCTTGATAAGGGAGTGTGAGACACGGGGACAGGCTAAATGCAGCGAGCCACCCACGTACAGGTTTTGCCACGATTAACCATAGACGGTAAATTTGCTCATTGTTTTGATGGTGGAGTTTGATCTGATGTGAACCCAGGGAGCATAACCGACCCTGGGGGAAGGAGGAAGGTCTCTCAAGGGAACGCATTTTCCCTTGGGGGAAAATGCGTTCACCCTTTGGGAAGGGGGAGGGTCTGGTGTGGCCCTTGGGAAAGACGCGCTCACACTTTAAGGAAAAGGAAGAGGGTCTGGGTGTAAGCTTTGGGAAAGACACGTTCATCCTTGAGGAAAGGGGAGGGAGGGTCTGGTGTGAACCTTTGGCAGACACGTTAATCCCTGCTCACCCTCGACGGACTGTGGAGAGAGGAGTCAATTATGAACCTTGGAAGGCGTAGTGTACGGTCATCCCTTAAGGGAGGAGAGAGGGTATGTTAAAGTGTGAGCTTTGGGAAGCATAATCACCCTTGAGGGTGCTGGGCTTCAGCATGAGCCTAGGAAGAAGTGCCTATGTCGCCCTTGAAAGGGAGTCATTGGTTGGTCAACATTAGGAGACATTTAAGACTCTCTTACCCATGTTAAGATCAAGATTAGCACCCTTACTCCCGGTGTTGAGAGGGTTAACTCTATCATGTGTAAAATATAACTTTATTGACTGTACACTTTGAATACGACTTACGACCCTCAAGCATGACTGTACTTCCCTTGATGAACATGACTATACGACTCTGTGGACCTGACTCTTAAGGGTCGGATTTCAAAGACAAGGCCACTCATACCTAAAGGTCGTGTTTAGGTAACGTACAGTCGTGCTTAAGGATTTGACACAGTGGATCCTGGTTTCCCCTGACTGGACTTACAGTGTTCCATCCATAGAGCGAATGGGGTTATTAGTCCTTTTAAACCACCGTTGTAACTAAAGCCCTTTTCAATGTATTCTAAATGTGTACGTAGATTTTGCTATGATGAGCATCTCCCGTTTTCTGTCTTTAGAAAGTGTAATGGACGACATATCAGTCATTTAATTTTAACTTAGTAACTATGGTTATTTATCAGGTAAATTATGATTTTCAGTTACTCATCTTTCCATTTTTAGTTTGTAAATTGTAAAAAGAAAAAGAGGAATGGATGTGATTTACAGGACTACTTAAGATCTGTCTCCGTAAGCAATTTAATGCAAGCCTAAAACCTGGGAACTTTAACACTGTCTAAAACTCTCGCTCCTTTTAACGTTGGAAAGAACGAAATTCATATGCAAATTTCTAATGATTACGTCTTAATGATCAACGGCGATAAGAAATAAAAACGTCTGGAATGTGATCGTGGCACTTTCGCTTAAAAACAAGAAATTAGGTTGTGATAGTTCAAAGAAATGGGGGAATTGGACGAGCGCTCCATTTTAATTTTCTTAATTTGGCCCAACTTTAATCACAATTGTTCGAAAGAAGGCCAGCTGTGATAGGTAGAGTGGATTTTTGACGGTGCTGGCCTGGGGAGAGGCTGTTGGAAGAGAGGGGGGGAGAGAGAGAGGAAGGGAGGGAGGCTGGCGAGGGGTGAGAGAGAGAGGAAGGGAGAGGGCTGGTGAGGGAAGGGGAGAGAGAGGGAGGAAGGGGTTGCTGATGGGAAGGCAACGATGGCGTTGGTGGGGAGACAGGGAGGAGAGGGCTGGTAGAGGAGGGAAAGGAGGGGGCTGGTGAAGAGGAAGGGGATTGGGGGGGACAAGAAGGAAGAGGGGGCGTTGTTGGAGAGGAAAAGGGCCTGGTGGAGATAAGGAGAGAGACAGGAAGGTGATGGGAGGTAGATGCGTTAGGGGTGTCTAGGGAGAGAGACGTTGGTGAATGAGGGAGAAGAGCAGGTGATTGAGGGAGAGACGTTGATGACTGAGGGAGAGACGCAGGTGACTGAAGGAGAGACGTTGGTAACTGAGGGAGAGACGCATGTGACTGAGGGAGAGACGCAGGTGACTGAAGGAGAGACGTGGGTGACTGAGGGGGAGACGTTGGGGACTGAGGGAGAGACATAGGTGACTGAGGGAGAGAAGGGAAGGTGGAGACGTTGTATGGGAGGAACGTAAATTATGAAATAGGGATCTTAATTGGGTAGAGAGAGGAGTGACAAAAGGAAAGTAAAATTGGGAAATATGTGATAAATATCAAGAAGATACAAAGAAAAATGGTAATAGAAGAAATGATTGAAAAAATGAGGCGAGACTAATGGGAAGGTGTTTACACGATCGTTAGGCTGCGCTACAACGACACTTTATTTATTTAGTTATTTATTTTCTATTTTTTTGAAAGTTCCTTGAGCACGGGGGTTCGATCCTTGGTACGTGTGATGGTCTGGCCTTTGAAGACCTGACCCTTTCAAAGTGTCCAGGCCTTCATTCGCATGGGTCGTGCCCACTGCCGATCATTTAGTGTCTCACATCGGCACTTGTAGAAAGCCACGTATTAGAAGTGGATGGCTAGGCTACACAAGGCTATGGGCTGCGCTAGGCTACAGACCTAACCTAACCTAACCTAACCTAGAAAAGCGTAGAAGTGGGGACGATTCTTAAAGGTGATCTGTCAGTTTACCTTCCACAGTATTCCTCCCATTTAGACTCGAGAGAATAGACACGGTAAAACGCCATCACTGGAAGCATCAAACCCGTGAGGTCAGTCGGGGGGACATAGTGTCAGGCGGCAGCCAGAGCCACGACTGACATAAGATGGATTAACCATTTTCACGAAGGAATGGCAGATGTATAAGAATTTTGCCTCGTCTTGTTTGAAGGCATGATATATCTTGCCCTATTTTGGTATTAGCAATTTTTTTAGCACCTCTCTTTTTAGAATATGTTTGTACCTGACCGGTTAAGTTGAGGTAGGTACATAAACCAGCGGTTTGCGTCCTCAAACAGCCTTATTGCTCGAAGGGGAAATGAGGTACAGGACTACGATGTAGAGGGTTCGAGAGGAAACCCCCCCCTGAAACCTGCGTGAGGCTTAGTAATGGCGATAGATCTACGCTCACTGAGTTTCCTCACACACACACACACACACACACACACACACACACACACACGCGCGGGCGTTATTTTCTTCACATACCAACACCTAATTTAAGGACCGTGACATTTAAGATCTTTTACTCTTTATTACGCCGATGCTCGTTAAGTCTCGTTACACCTGCGCTCGTTAAGCCTTGTTACACCGACACTCGTTAATTCTCGTTCCCAAAACATTATTTTTACCCGACCAGGAGATCCAACTGATAGTGCTGGGTTCGAAAACTTTAGTGACGTACAACAACGAATCTTGTGAATATCTCTCTCTCTCTCTCTCTCTCTCTCTCTCTCTCTCTCTCTCTCTCTCTCTCTCTCTCTCTCTCTCTCTCTCTCTCTCTCTCTCAAACGCCAAAGATGTAATAGTCATCACGAGTTAGAAACCTTGAACTTTTGGGATCACATTGATGAGATGGCATTATCGAGCCAAATAACGAATGGCATTATTACCACGAGAGCCTTCATAAACGAGGAGAGGCAAATAACGAGCGGTATGATAATGAGAACTCTCTCACAACGAGAGACGGAAGACTGATAATGAAAACGTTCTGCGTGTCAGTGAGCGGAAATGAATAACGCAGCTTCGTATGGTCACCAGTCCGACAGATGGAGGTAGTAGACAAATCAAAAAAGCGATTCAGAAACTTTGCAAGGAAGACCGAGGGATTGGGACCCGTACAGTATCGTAAGAGGTCGGAAGGACTGCAACTTAAAAAGAAGAGAAATGCCTGATCACCATAGCCAAGGATTGTACAGCCGTTTTCATTCGACGGGTTGAATTCGACAAGAGGACCGTAACACCTCTGTAGCGGCCTCTGACCCAAACTTTCTCACCACGACTTTGAAGTTTTCCCAACGACAGAAACCACTTCTTAGCTATTTGAGCTGTAAGTAGATAGCGGCCAGATGCGGAACCCTCCCGGAGAGGGAACTAGACAATGGAGTTCGTCTTGAGTGTAGTGGGGGCGAAGGAAGTCTGCCTTGTAGTGTGAAGTGTGGCAGAGCAGGCGAGTACGAGATGGTAGACACTGTTCCGGGTGGTGGCGGGCAGGACTAGCATGATGCAAGGCACACCAAGCGAGTCCGAGAGTACGTTCGGCAACATACGTTGATGAAGGGAGTCCGCACAGGGATCTACATGAGGGTTGCAAGGCCTCACGACACACCAGGGGATGTAGTGTGTGCTCAGGGGAGTGGAACATCCGCCCTTCCCTCACTCGGCCGTGATAGAGTATAGTACCAACTCGACTATGTATCACGGGCCTCTCCCGTCAGGGCTTATTTACAAGGACTTTGACACGCTCCTGTTTTGCTGCGACGGATATACCGATATAGACGAGGAGGAAATTATATAAATAGCTATAAACACTCGATGTTGTAGCTGGTTGCCCGACTAGTCTTGGGTCTTGATGGTCCTTCTGTAAATCCCTCATAAGGCTTGCCCGTTTGGTTTAGGGCCTTAGTGGTCTTTCATACGGCTTAACCATTTAGTTTGGGGCCTTAATGGTTCTTCTGTAAGTCTCTCATAAGGCTTGCCCGTTTAGTTTAGGTACTTGGGGGGTTCTTTTTTAAGTCTCATAAGGCTTGCCCGTCTGGTCTCGAGCTTTGGTGGTCCTTCTCCAGGTCTCATATAGGACTTGTTCGTCTATTTTCGGGCTATAGAGACTCCTCTCACCGGAATGATTAAATTGCTTTTACGTAATGTGTTATTTATGGCACAGTAAGTATACGGTAACCTTTGCGTCACATCTTAGACTCCTGCAACTCTGATGTCTTCGGCCCTAAATGCTTCAGCAATAGACAATCGTCCCCATTAGGGCAATCTCTAAATTTAGACATTCGATCCTCACATTAGTAAGGAGAAAAGAAGGAAAGTATATTTTCCTGTAGGTGGAAAACATGACATAAGAAGGTGAAGAGCCTCAAGGCTTAGCTGCCCTTCTACGAGTCGCCAGCAGCGTCACTAATGATCATTATGATGCTTTAGCTAGTCGCTGAGTATTTCACTTGCTTTGTTTACCTTCTGCGTAAGGACAGTGTAATCCTGGCTTTGCAAGTCCAAGCTTTAGAATGAAGCAGAATGCATTGCCTCTGGAGCTGACGGCACCCCAGGTACTGCAACAGTAGTTACAGTCGCGTCCTGTAGTTGTAGGTACAGTCGCTGGTGAAGGTAGCTCTTCCACATGCCATTTAGGTAGTAAGCTCTCTCAGTGTATGATTTATGTCTGTCCTACGTATGCATGAGGCATTCCTCTGCGCTTAGAAGGCACAGTAGGTATCCTGTTGAAGCTATATGTGCTATAGGGCTTTAATGATGATCGCACTGTTGACATGTTCCCGGAGCCGTAGTTCTCTGTGGTACTGTCGCCGTAGATGACCTCTTCGAGCAGGAGGAACTTCCACACAGCGGGCACTGGTCATGCTGTAAGATTCTCAGTCATTCCTTTTGAAGTGGGTGGCACTGTCTCGTGTGATGAAGGCACTCATGCATGTCCTCTGAAGGACCAGGTGCCATTCCTTGCTGATCGACTCGAGTCTGTTCTCTGGTACGTCTTCGTTAAGGATTAGGTCGTCTGTAGTCTCGCTAGCACCTCCCCCTCCAGACATCCTGATGCAGCAGCCACCGTCCTCTGTAACAGTGACTCTCGCGACTCTCTCAGCGAGTCATTAATGGGGTTGACTCCTGACTCTCGGCGAGTCATTAACGGGAAGAGGAGAGGACGACTTCCTGGAATGGTGTCAGACCTGGACTTTTCCGACAGCAAGGTTGATTGGGAAGGAGTTGGAACACTTTCTGGTGTAGTTTGGAAGCTGATTACGGAAGATGGATTTGGCCGGGTGGACGTTTGTCTTGATTGTGTCCCATGGTATGCTACTGTAGTTTGACGATTGACCCTATCATCTGGCACGAATGTTGTCTCTGAGAATGATCCAGTCCTAAGGGTGCATTTTTTATTCCAGTTTTTTGTTTATATATTCATCGTCTTCTTCGTCCTTTTGGTATATATTCGCCTTCATTATTCCTTCTCTCTACTTCCTCCCTCATCTCTTTTACCCTCTCAGTTCATATATATATATATATATATATATATATATATATATATATATATATATATATATATATATATATATTTCTAATCACCAGTTCCCTCCTTCCTCAACTTCCTGTAGCGCCAGTGTCCCGGCAGGCCGCACCTCCGCTACCCCACTACCAGAAGTTCCCGAGCACACACCCACCCACCACTCACCCACCACAGCGTAAAAACCTGACCGGATCTTCACCTTGTGAACGAGGACCACGAAGCGTTTTGGCGGCGGAGGCTCGGTCGGTCTGCGCGGCAGCGCTGCGGGAGCGGGATAAGAGGTTGTCTCGCTGGCTACCTCCCCCAACCTCCGTTCTGGTACAGCAGTAAGACGGCTGGCCGCCCTCCCCCCTACGGAATGGTCTGATTAGGACGTAATTAGTAGGAATGGTGAGTGAAGTGAGGCAGCTGTGAGGCAGCTGAGTCGTGCAAGATAGTGGAGTTACAAGTGCTCGTCTTCACAGCAGATGTTGTATTTTTACGACACTCTGCATCGGCCTTGGGTGAGGAGTTTAGACGGCCTTAGAGAATGGCCTTACGGGAGGGGCTAAGGTGGCCTTAGAGGGAAAGGTCTTAATGGGAGGGGTTTATACGGCCTTAGAGGAGGGTCTTACGAGGAGTGTCTTTCAAGAGGGATTTAGATTGTCTTATAGATGGGTTTACAGAAGGGGTTTACACGAGAAAAGGGTTAAGGAGACCTTAATTGTTAACGGAAAGGGTTCGTTTGAGAAGCACAGGAGGCAGGTGAAAGGGAAGGAGGAGAACGAATGGCTTGGGACGGAAGGGTGGAAGACAGCGACTAGACAACCGAAGCTGCTGGCAAGATAAACAGAGAAACAAACATTAACACAAGAGGGGGGGGGGTCTTGTCAGAAAGAAAATGGGAAGATTGTCATGAGGGGAGAACTGAGACATTGCTGTGAAATGAAAGCGGAGAACTTAAGAAAGAACAAGAAAGAAGGGAATCTGAGAGAACGCTGTGGTAAAATCCCTTCTACGTAACGGGGATGTGTTAGATGATGATAATCATTACAGCGTATATACGAAATACACAGTTCATTGTCCGTATGAGACAGTAGTCTGGAATTCTCTAACTGCCCTCCAAGGTGTGCAGTGTTTGGAGAAGAGAGAAAACACACGTCTCATTGGTTAGTCTTATAAAACTTTCCCTTGATTACTTTTTTTTGTGTAATTGGTTGTATCAAAGGCTGCCACCAATGAGCAGGGTTAGCCTTATTTTCTAGCCAAGTGTGAGGTACTAGAATACGACAGCTGTTAAGTCATTGAGCGCAACGGTTAGACCCTTAGATGTGATTTTATGACCTTTGACCTGACCTGTTAGGGGCCAGGTTAGGGGTTATGCCATCTTATGACCAAGGGTCGAACCGCATAGTCGTGCTTAAGGGGAGTGCCGTCATGCTCAGGGATTGTACGGTCGTGCTCAAGGGTCGTACTGTCGTGCTCAAAGGATCGTACCGCTATGCTCAAGGAACTTACCGTTGTACTCAAGGATCGTACCGTTGGGCTTAAGGGTCGTACCGTCGTGCTCAGATGTCTTACAGTCGTGCTCAAGGATCGTACCGTCGTGCTCGAGGGTCGTACCGTCGTGGTTAAGGGTCGTACCGCTGCACCGTGCTCACGGATCGTACCGTTGTGCTCCAGGATCGTACCATCGTGTCCTAGCGGTTAGATAACGCGTTAACTGGTTCGTTAAGTGGTTCATTATGCTTGGATAAGCAGGGTCGTCGTAGGCTTTCCAAGTTTCATGCAACTTGAAGGTCGTGTGTGTGTGTTTAACGGTGGCGAGTCTGACAATTGAAAATGGCCCGGTGGTTGAGCGATGGAGAGTGGACCTCTTCCGTCACATTGTCGAACATCTGAGGTACAGGAACTGGTTGAAACTGAGAGAAATACGAGAAGTGGTGGAACTAAGTGAAGTACGAGAACAGTGAAGTACGAGAACTGGTGGAAACTGAGTGAAGTACGAGAACAGTGAAGTACGAGAACAGTGAAGTACGAGAACAGTGAAGTACGAGAACTGGTGGAAACTAAGTGAAGTACGAGAACAGTGAAGTACGAGAACTGGTGGAAACTGAGTGAAGTACAGGAACTGGTGGAAACTGGATGAAGTAAAAAAAGAAAAAGCTTGAAAAGAAATTCAGCAGAGTACGAGAACTAGTGGAAGCTGCGGTGAAGTACGAGAACTAGTGGAAACTGCGGTGAAGTACTAAAACTGTTTGAAACTACATAGACGAAGCACAAGAACTGGTGGAAGTCATAGCGAACTATGATTAGGTGACCTTAAGGTACCATCATGATCTGTACATACGTTATATTCCAGTGGTATGTCGCCGGGAGAGGGTTACTATTTGATGTACGTTTATTCAGGCCACATTCGACGTCACGCGTCAACTACGTAATGAACAAGCGTTCATGTGTGTGCTTCATCACGCATGAAATTATTGTACACGAACTCGGGAGAAAATTGAGAGAGAGAGAGAGAGAGAGAGAGAGAGAGAGAGAGAGAGAGAGAGAGAGAGAGAGAGAGAGAGAGAGAGTAAAGAAAAACAGGAGGGACGCGTCTTGGACTTCCAGTAATCAATGGCCTGGACATGACACGAAGTTATTCTGTTCTGGAATAACCCCAAGATTCAGTTATTCAGGAGAGTCACTTAAGCGAGAAGGTCAATATTCGGGACACGGCAAAAGCTATTTTGTTGTTATTTGCACACTTGAAGAATTCGCGGGTGTTTGATTCCCTTTTTGTTTTCGTGAATTACGTATTTTTTGGGGACAAGTAGCTGCCAGATGCCCATAAAATGATGGCCTTTGGATATATTGGCCTTGGATAGGGTGGGATGGCCTGGCCTTTAATGGCCCTGGCCTTTTTTTTTTAAACCTAATTGCCCAGCATGAGGGGTTAAGCCAAAATCTGTGTCATGTAAGTCCTGGTCGTTGGGTTACGGACCTCCCTGGGCTCTCATCGAAGAAGTATTATGGTCCACCTGTTAGTGCCTGAACATTGTGACATTACCGGTGATACAGTAGGCAGTCAGCCTCTAGTATAACACACCTTATTAGTAAGAAACAGAAGATTAATTTCACACACACACACATACACACTTGGGAAAGCCTTAAGGTTATCAGGGTATATAATGTTGATGACCCAGCGGTGCCAGTCATCTGGGCAGGATGGACTGTGAGGGATGGTCTACCGAACCCCCCGATTCGCATCAGGTAACTCAGAAACTCAAGAGAATAAAGAGTATATATAAAGCGATGGAAAAAAAATTTAGAGAAAAAAAAAAAGAGTGAACTAAGACTGTGGCAGTATCTGGCATCTCTCCCAAGAGCGTCAGTTAGCAGAAGAAAAAGAAAATGGCCTCTTTCTATGCTAATTATTGGAGTGAATTCTTGTCTGCCTTTCGGAGATGTGCTCCACCACGAGTCCTGTTAGCTATAATCCCCTGAGAAGTCCTTTGTTTTTATGCACGGACTCCGCACGCACCGCCCGACAAATAGAGATCGCTTGGGGGGTGTTGGGGTGATGGACGGGGCGACTTTCGTGATGGCTTACGAATCGCTTCGTGCGTGATCGTGTACGTGAACCGTCCATGTTAATCCCTGGGCCAACGACCTTACAACCACTTAGCTTGCTTGTGCGACTCGGTGAGGAGGAGGAGGACTGACAGGGGGGGCGAGGCCTCTGACGGGTGTGATACTTGCATCTTGTAAACAGCGGCCCAAGAGTCGATAACCCGTGTCGGGTTCGTGGACTGCCTGATAACGTGGGTGTTAACTTCCTCGGGGGCTGGATGAGGTGTGTGTGTGTGTGTGTGTGTAGCTCGTGTTGGGTTTGATGCCCGTGTGGGACCGACCACTGGTGTGGTGCGTCCATTGCTTACAAAGACGTCGCCCTGCGCGACGGCAGGTGAGGACGTGCTTGGGGCCAGGTTGTTGGGGGGTGAGTGTTGCTCGTGACGCGAGTGACTTGTTGCCGATCACGAGTCTAGCAGTTTTGTGGCAAGTAATCTCTGCCAGTTTTCAAAAGATATCCCAAACGTCGAAAATGTAGGTGAGAGATTAATGTATTGTTGTAGTTCGCTGTAAGGCTCCTCGTTGTATTATACATGATTGAAATAGGTTCCTGAAGGTCTTTCATCTCATTGCCTATACGTTGAGGTAACTGCTGAAAGAACCCTCAGCCTTTATGAGGACTGTAACGCCGGTGATGCAACCTGGCCTCCGCTCCAGAGACAGTAGGCTTATCTACCAGATTGGCACTTAACATGAGCACGGGCTGTATGATGTGTTACAGGTACAAGCAGTAGAAGACCTAGAAACCAACGAATCAAAAGATCTTTTTAATCTTGGCAGGCTTCACATACATCATTATCGAATGTTTCTTCGGATCAGTTAAGATACAGATGCATCATCTCCGCTTCAAAACCCACATAGGGAAAGCCGTTCACGGATAATCTTACCAGCAGTGAGGTAGGTCAGTCTCTTAAAGTTTGACGTTATTATGATCACAGATCAGGCCATGTTACCCAGGGATCTTACCGCCGTGTGGAAGGGCTGCACCGTCTGGCTCAAGAGGAAGTACTTTCGTGCCCACAAGGTGGCTAAGTAGGTTTTGAAATAATCCACCGTCGCTAACAGGCTGCCAGCATTTACCTTGTCTTTCCCCCCACCTGTGTCCGTGAGCTAGTGATGCCTCTGTTCTCGGCCTACAAGAAATTTGTCCACGGGGAGTTGGAAGTCGCTCCGTCCCACGAGTTCTGCCTCCTTACCTCTGGGCAAAGAGGAAAACTTGTTCGGCCAAGATTGCCTGCCGAACTCCCGTAAAGCGTTCCTCATCTCACTAGACAGAATGGTTCCTTCCTTGTGATTTTTTGACGTGTGGTGCATTGTAGGCAAAGCCTGGGAGGATTTTCTTCGTACATACGTAACTTCTCTGTGGCATGACAACTCAATTAGAACTTTAAAATGCCGTAGTGACCTATCATAGTTTAGCCGACAATCTGGCCATCGCCTGGTATTTCTGTGTGACCTTTACTCGGTGCTCGTGCAGTTTGTAGGCTGACCTATGGCTTGCCAGGCTGGTACACAGGCCACACTGTTGGGGTTTCCGAGGTTTGCGTCAGCAGGCGCTGCTGCTTGCCTGCTGGGCCGCAGGGGATAGCGAACACGAAGCCTGGGTGATACAGGTGTTGGATGAGGGTGGATGGTGTTAGGAGAAGGGATGGTGGCAATGGGGGAAGCCTTGGTGATAGTGGTGGTAGGAGTGGCTATGGTTCCTCTAGTGGATGCAGGCGGTGATGGTGATTGTAGTAGAGATGATAGTGATCCTGGTCTTAGTGGTCGAGGCCAAGATAATGATAGTGATGTTAGTGATAGTAGTGGAGGTGGTGATGATGATCATGGATACTATGATACCATACTGTCGTTTCCTCATCTTCTGAGTAGCGAGTACAATATAGGATCTTTCTTAAAGACTAAAAGACATTTTCCTGCCCAGTCTCTTGTGATGAGGAAGTATGGACTAGTACCGTAATTACACTACATTTATTATTAACACCACTCTCGCCACCGTCATTTCCTGGCGGCTGAGATCCCTCGTCCCCGAGTTGCAGTTAGCCACCACGACCACATCCAGCCTGTCAGAGCTCGTACAGACCGTTAGAACAGCCACGACTCAACCATCGTGAATGATTGCGTAAAAACTGTCTAATCCCCACCTTTTGTTTCCCTATGTCTATATTGCATGTCATTCATTTTGTTCAGTATTTTGCTGCGTATAATTCAGTGTACCGTATTATTATTATTATTATTATTATTATTATTATTGTTATTATCGATATTATTTGTATTGCTCTCTTTACTGTTGTTGGGGGAGAGGGGAGGGGGGGTTGGAGCATATACCAGAGACCAGACAGACAGACCAACAGGCTGTTGCCCCAGTCTCTGGTATAGACT
Organism: Panulirus ornatus; assembly: GCF_036320965.1. Taxonomy (NCBI): domain Eukaryota; kingdom Metazoa; phylum Arthropoda; class Malacostraca; order Decapoda; family Palinuridae; genus Panulirus; species Panulirus ornatus. The sequence goes on along the minus strand of NC_092294.1, from coordinate 8,266,648 downwards.
GTGGTCAGTAACAGCCTTGGTCTCCTCACTGCGGTTGGGGCTGTGGTGTAACAGACAGACAGACCAACGTATATTCATGTTGTCGTCCAGCCTGGAGAAACAACAGCCTTTGCTCCCTGGGGTTGGGGTAAAACAGCCCTCATAACCTGGGGCAGGGCCCTTGATAGGTGACCATCAGCAGTTGACGCCTTGCTGGGGGAGATGCCTGCAAGTTTGCAGGTTAATGCTGGGGAGGAAGGCAATCCCCACAGATTGAATGGAGAGGAGGAGGAGTGGACGAGGGTGGAGGGTTAATTATCGGCTGGTGGGAAGTAGAGGTGGATGCCAGTGTGCGGAAGAGCTGCGTTAGGATGGCAGGAGTCCCAAGGAACTCTTGTGATATACGGGGGATTTGCTTTTGGAGAGAGTTATAAGATTTTGTCTCGCAGGTTTGGTCCACAAGAAATGCGTTGATTCCTCAGCTCCGTCGTTGTCGTATGTATTTTAAGAACTAAGAATATTTTGACCAATTGTCGCGTATTTTGATTTTCCCGACTATTCCGTATTTTGTTTTTATGTCGCCACTTTTGAAATCATGATAATGATTAAGAAAAAATGGTTACGTATTCTTAACCAGAGAGATACGAATGATTTAATGTACTTTTGTTGACATGTATTATGATGATGGACGTGTATAGTAGCATTTCATGTAGAGTGACGCATAGCAATGATAGACTGCCGAACTCAACGTGTCTCAGCCATCAACTCTCTCACAATCTTCATTCTATCATGCTCTCCACTCACAGCCACACATCTCCATCAGTCACTTGTTTACCAGATGGCGTCCTAACTACGTCTCTTCGTTGTTTATCAACTGACTGTTATGTTTCTCTCTTGTATCTCCCCTGATGATGTGATTATTACACGAAAGTGCACTTGGGAACTTATCGTGTTTCATTTACCCGTGGACTCATGGGAATATATATATATATATATATATATATATATATATATATATATATATATATATATATATATATATATATATATATATATATATACACTTTTCTTATCACAGGGAAATGAAACACGATAAGTTTCCAGATGCACTTTCGTGTAATGATCACACTTGGGAACTTATCGTGTTTCATTTCCCTGTGGTAAGAAAGGAATATATTTGATCACGCGCTCAATTGTGATCTCTTCCAATATATATATATATATATATATATATATATATATATATATATATATATATATATATATATATATATATATATATATATATGAACGTGAAATCTTTAGTGAATGTTGTGTTTCTGGCCCCCAGGACGACGGCGTGTTGGAGGAGGGCGAGGGAGACGGAGCGATCAACCTGTCTGCGAGGCCCTCTCGCCAGCCCTCGCCTCTGGACCCTGACCAGGTACTGTCCCGTATCCCCGAACCCTCCTCCCTACATGCTGTCCCGTATCCCCAAACCTTCCTCCCTTCTCTCGCTCCTCTGGCTCTCATGACAGTTTCCTCCCCACAGGTGTAGCGGCATCGAGCTGTTGTTATCGGAGCGGTGTCTAGGTCTCTCATGCTGGTGTCGTGCCGTGTCGATGTCATTATCGGTGATTACGACATTTAGAAGCCACCATAATTAGTCTTGTGTTGAGTGTTGGGTCTGGCTGAGAAAATTGCTGCCTTCAGGGGATGGGTCGATGCATAGGAACTGACTGACCCATATATATATACATATATATATATATATATATATATATATATATATATATATATATATATATATATGTATGTATGGATGTATATATATATATGAAAGATGGTAAGTGGCTTCGTTTGGACGCAGCTGAAGACAGAGCAACATTTCGGTACTGGTCTCGTGTGCCAAAATAGGGTACAGTATTTCATCCATTGGCCAGCGTGTCATATGGAGTCCTGGAAACCATCCCGTGTGAAATTATCGTGTAGTATCGATCTATTTTCAGCATTATTATACGTAAATACGTATGCTAATTCTTCTTAATTTTATTCTTGATGGGTTTTATTACATATAGTTTTTTTTTCCTTTGTGTAGTCCTTGATTGCAGGTTTCATTTACATGTGTGACATCTTGAGAAGGCTGTCGACCGATGAGACTAAGAATCTCTCAGCTTGAGGAAGCACGGGAGGGTCTCCTCGGCTTCAAAGAGTCAGAGAATCACCAACGGCGATAGACCATTTGAGGTCTTCACGAGGCAGTCGGTGACGTTAGGTCGCACACTGAGGGTCTTTGAGTGGCGAAAGTAGAATTGCCGATAGATCTTAGTAATTGGTGGCAGGAGAAATTCATGGGCGACATATGGTCTGCATCGATGGCGTGGAGCCTACCGTTGCGTAGTGCCGTGCAGGGTAATGACTAATTGCGATATTGTGGCGTAGCGGGTAAGAGTTGCTGATTGTGACGCAATTCACAGGCCGCCTGGGGTCGAGTCCGCCTATAGGCTTGAATGCTGGTCGCGGCAGTCGATCCGCAGTCAGCCCAGCTGTTCATCCTCTCCCGAGGGTGCTGGTCGATGACTTCAGAAAGTGGTCGTTATGTACCCCCAGAGATCGACGGAACTCTGCAGGGGGTCGATAAATGTCTAGAGGTCGACGGGGGATCGATGAAATTTTAGGGCTCTAGAAAGTTCTTCAAAAGTTTAAGTAGTTAATCGTATATGAAAAAAAGGAAAAACTGAGCCAGTTTCTACTTCCACTTGTAATAAGATGGATAACTATGACCTATTGATTAGGCCCATCCATCTCATTAAAGTTGTAAACTTCTTCAATTAAGAGGTATATTCCATTAGATAGTTTTGTTCTACACTTATTCAGTTTTGCTGATTTAGTTTGTATATATATATATATATATATATATATATATATATATATATATATATATATATATATATATATATATATATATATATCCCTGGGGATAGGGGAGCAAGAATACTTCCCACGTATTCCCTGCGTGTCGTAGAAGGCGACTAAAAGGTGAGGGAGCGGGGGGCTGGAAATCCTCCCCTCTCGGTTTTTTTTTCAATTTTCCAAAAGAAGGAACAGAGAATTGGGCCAGGTGAGGGTATTCCCTCAAAGGCCCAGTCCTTTGTTCTTAACGCTACCTCGCTAATGCGGGAAATGGCGAATAGTTTGAAAGAAAAAAGAAAATGTATATATATATTGCGATAATGAGATGGCTTTGTTTAGGACGCTTGTTTTCCCGTGCCGTCTGAGCTAGTATAGAAGAATTAGGAGGTGGATGTTGCTCAGGTCATCATGTTGCTTGATCGGTAGCCGTGAGACAATGGCGATGGTCGCTGTAGCATTATCTCTGTGGTAGAGACTCAGCAGTGTCAACTGCAGCCTCCGTGGAAGTATGCTGGTTGTTTAACATTTCCCCGGGTCGATTTTAGGATGAGGGGGAGGACGTAGGAAGTCAAAAATGACCTTGAGGGCTTTGACGGCATCACTATCCTTCACTGAGTGATATGTTGAAAAGAGGAAATTGTGGATAAGATGAAGGAGAAAGAACGTAGGAGACAGGATAGAACCCTAAGCAACACCGGTCTCGGTGAGGTAAGAGGAAGAGGTTGATTTTCATCTGGTTTCTTTGACGTCTCCAGAGGAAGGAAATCTTTCTGCTTCCACTGGACTGTGATGCCACGTGACAAGAGCCTCTTTGGCATACCAGTCGTTGACCTGGGCAGGAGCAGTAACGTGGAGCTTTACACCAGGATGACAAGCCATCCTTCAAAGCCAACAGTTCTCTCTGTAATCACAGTGATGACAGATGATGTGATGCTGTTCATTACAAT